>NC_137829.1:45928575-45998575 GCF_963921795.1 Nannobrachium achirus | reverse complement strand
CGCGCTCCTGGATGGATGGGAGAGCGAGACGCGCGGACTGTCTGTGTGTCTCTCTTTGTGTGTCTGTCTGTCTGTGTGTCTGTCTGTCTGTCTGTCTGTCTGTCTGTCTGTCTGTGTGTGTCTGTCTGTCTGTCTGTCTGTCTGTCTGTCTGTCTGTCTGTCTGTCTGTCTGTCTGTCTGTCTGTCTGTGTGTCTGTCTGTCTGTCTGTCTGTCTGTCTGTCTGTCTGTCTGTCTGTCTGTCTGTCTGTCTGTCTGTCTGTCTGTCTGTCTGTCTGTCTGTCTGTCTGTCTGTCTCCCGTTGAAGATGGAAAGACAAAAAATAAATAAATAAAATCCTGAACTTCCACTTCAGAACGGTGGTTCTTGAGGGCGTGCCAGATCAAAAATGTGTTCACCACTTAAAGGAGTAGATCACCCACAAAATGACTTTTTTCCCCCTATTGATTACTATAGCCTACTCACGCCATGGAGACGTGAGTTCAATATCACACACACACACACACACACACACACACACACACACACACACACACACACACACACACACACACACACACACACACACACACACACACATATATATATATATATATATTACAATAAATGTACCCCCATTGATTCCGCATGGAAATGCATTTGGGTCTCCATCCGGAATCAATGGAGGTACATTACTATAATCTATTTTTTGTCTTTGAACGCAAGTCTCCATGGCGTGAGAAAAAATTCATTTTTGCGGTGAACTACTCCTTTAAAACCCATATGGGTGAGCAGAGTCCCTCAGGGATAGTGTATTTTCAGTTTCCTGTTATTGTGAGGAAAGCTTTATTATAGCCGACTGACACATTCAGCTTGTCGATCTGCTATTTTCTTCAAAAGCCCACAATAAGCATGCTGGGGTTTAAGTGGTATAGCCTATAGCCTCTATCTAGCCTAACATCAAAAAACCCTTTCACCATCGGCTATTTGGAAATATTTTCTTATGGTGGTCCGTAGCCATTTATATATTAATTAGGGGTCCTCCTTGACGTGCGCAAGTTTGAGAACCCCTGATTTAGAGAAGAGGTGACAAGTCGTTGTTCTCAAGGACGCCTCTACTCTTTTCACACTTCTGCTGTCACATCACATGCTACTCTGTCTCCTGCACGCTGCTTGTACGAGCTATTTAATTTAATTTCATAATTTATTGACAACGAATTGCCACTCTCAGCGTGGGATCTCCGGATCGTGTTGTTCGAGTGGGTGTTAATTAGGCTATTATGTTCAAAGAGATGATGGCAAGACAGCAATAACGCCATTAAATTGTCATAACAACAAGGTCTGTACAAATCACGCCTCCAAACAGTGGTGGGAAAAGTAGGCCTACTCAAAGTAAAAATATCAGTAGGCTACTGGCTGCAAAGTAGAAATACTTTAGTATAAGTCCGTAATTCAAAATACTACTTGAATAAAAGTAGTCTACAAAAGTATTGGCATAAAAATGTAGGCTACTTTAAGTAGGCCTATAAGTAAAAGTAGGTCTACTCATTATGCAAAATGTCCCATTTCCAAGTTTTCTGTAGGCCTATAGCCGATCTACAAGCAGAGCTCACAATGCAACACATTGTGAGCTCTGCTTGTAGATCGGCTATTTTCAAATGGCCAAAATGTAAGTGATTAATGTAGGCCTATGTTTTGTGATAATAATCAAAATCTGCTAAGTAATTTGTAACTTTTTTTTTTCAAATAAATGTAGTGGAGTAAAAGTACAATATCAGAGATGTAGTGGAGTAAAATACTCATGACTCAAAAGTGTACTTATAAAATAACCTACGGTACTTGTCTTTTTAGCCTACATTAAAACCAGTGAAGTAACTAAGTACTTAGTTACTTTACACATGGTTGTAATGTAGGCAAAAAAAAAAGACAAGTCTGTCATTCTTATTCGTTTTTATAAATGTCACACCTAGCAGAGCCAATGCTTCAGTGCTCGGACACTGCCAAGACAGAAAAGGTCAAAACATTTTGCATTGTTAGTACAATGACATTAAGGAATGAATGAATGAATGGCTGTTAAGGACATTTTGCTGGTTCTCATTGAACATTTGATGAGCGTCTTGCGCCACCCCGTGGTTAAAATTACTCGTTTCATTTCCGTGCCGAAAATTAATAGGTCTATTGAACCAGCACCTGATTTTATGTGTGTGTGTGTGTGTGTGTGTGTGTGTGTGTGTGTGTGTGTGTGTGTGTGTGTGTGTGTGTGTGTGTGTGTGTGTGTGTGTGTGTGTGTGTGTGTGTGTGTGTGTGTGCCATTGCAGCTACAACCTTGCTTGAAGCCTACATCTGGATAAATGTAGACCCTATATCCTAAAGTCAAGTGGTTAAAATGATTGTGATGCCATTTGGGACCCCTTGAACACCCTCAAGGACCCCTAGGAGAACCAATAAGGGATAGTGGGTATTGACCATTTTATGGAAATTAATGACTGATTTGTGAAACTATAGCCTATATTTTGGTAAACATTTGAACACAGCAGTCCCTTATGGCCACTTATGCTTCACACACTGTAGTTGTGCAGTGTAGCCTATCACACAGAAACATAAGACTACCAAGACTAACATTTGTATGTAGGTCCTATTTATATTTAGCCTAGCCTACAGTAGAACAGAACATACAATTGTGTACCACTTCAAAACTCTCACACATTTTGAGTGTAGCCTATTTCATTTCTATTTCAATAACGCTGGGCCTGCACACTGTCACGGTTCAGCAGGACCTCTGGTGGTTATTTCGTGCAATGACAGGCCCTGTGCCTGTAGCACCTAACCTCGCCCACCAGGCTTGCTGTCACCACGCTAATTGCAGGTAGGGTGACCATACGTCCTCTTTTGCCCGGACATGTCCTCTTTTAGGGGGCTGTCCGGCCTGTCCGGGGGGGTTTTATAGATTCCTTCAAATGTCCGGGGTTTCGCGCATATCAGCGTTAAATCATGGGCATTTACAATGCACGTTCAGTGGTTCGTTTGTAAACACAGCGTGAAAGACGGATTTCCACCCCTTAACCCCGGAACGTGTATTATTCATACTACTCTGCTGTCTCCGCTGCGATCCCTCCCTCCCTCCCTCGTTCAGATGCGTCGCTGTTCAGACCAGACTCAGAGCAGAGCTCGGCAGCTTGCGCTGCGCAGAGCCGATTCAGCCGAACGATAGCACTGCAAACGCAATTAATGCTGGTTTACACTGATGAAATGCACGACAAGTGCCAGTGTTTTCGTCTTGGTGACCAAATGAGAAGCAGAGCGTTCACTCTGCAGTCTGCATTAAAAGCTGGCACTTCTGTGTCCATTCCATCACAACTAAAGGTATTTAGACACTGCAAAGTACAAGACAGTCTGTGCGAGGTGAGAGCTCTTCTGCTAACTAAATTGACAGAATATGTTTTTGTTGTAGGCTACAACCTTGTAAAGCTGAAGATACGGTGGTTTGAAGAAACCACCGTATATTTTATTTAGTTTCTTTGTAATACAAAGCTGAACGTTCATACAGGAGTCAAGAGCACTTTAAATCAGTGGATCTGTAAAGGGTCAATTTGGAACCCCCTCAAAAATAAATACATAACTAATAATATTAGTGGTATAGGGCAGTGGTTCTCAACCTGTGGGTCGGGACCCAGGGGGGGTCTCCAAATTATTTTGAGGGGTCCCCAGATGATTAACTTGATGTGCAACATTGTTTTCTCACTCAACAGTATGAGTACCTCTAAAATGGCAAATTAAACAAATATTAGAGGCAGAAATTGTGAAAATAGCCGATCTACCAAGCATGTAGATCTGCTATTTTCTCAATAGAATAGAATTATACAAAATGTAATGCCTCAACTGTAGTGTTTGTGCTCGTAAGGGTGGAGGGGTCTCTTGTTTAAATATGATTATTTTGGGCTAATATATATGTGTGCGTGCGTGCGAACGTGAGTGCGTGCGTGCGTGTGGTATGCCGGGTAGAGTGTCCTCTTTTTGGGGATTCAGAATATGGTCACCCTAATTGCAGGGCATGTGTGAGCGTGCTGGGACTCACACAATGCAAGTTTCGGCGAGCTTTGCCTTTTTTATTGCTGCCTTATCTGTTGGATTATAGGCTAAAACAAACATTATCAAAGTGTAAACCTGTAACCTGGAGTAGCCTAGGCTAGGCTGGAACACCACCTCGTCCTTGAAGGCAATAAATATCAGTGCAACGAACTAATCTCTATCAAAGATCTTCAAACAGTGAGTAACCTAAACAATGAACATTTTCATCCGGCTGCATTGATTGCATACAGTTTCTGTTGATGGTTGCATGGCCTACTTAGTGGCTGTTAGTGGTGAGGAAGCTTTTTTAGGGAAACAGCATTTCCCTAAAAAAAAAAAACAATTTGTAAAATGTTTGCATAATATTTTTGGAGCAGATTCACATAGTCAGTAGCCTAGAGCCACCGTGGGGTGGGTGGTCCCCAGAGGGTCCGTAAAAATAATTCACAGATTTTTTTGTTGACATTCCAGCGCCAGGCGGCTCCAGAGAATTGCGACTGGGGGGGGGGGGGCTATGGGGGAGCTGGCTTTGGTAGAGCAGGGGCAACAAATTTGAACTTAATACTAGTATGACAATTAAGAGATTCTCTTGCTCAGGGTATTGATAACTGAACAGATCAGATCATTGGCAGTTTCCAGCTCCAAATCTGAGGACTGTAGGGTGATTGATAGGGTTTTTGTGAGGCTGAAGATGCTTTCCAGCATAAACATGACGATTTTATAGTATGGTTTACATAGAAGTCAGTCAATTGTCTTTCACATATTCATGTATATTTAATTTATGTATTCATTATGTATTCCATACATATTTTTTCCCCTCTAAGATTAGTGGGACTCAAATGACCACCAGTGAGTCCTAGGACATCACTGTATTATATTAGATTAATTAGATTTTTATATTGATATTATAGCTTTAGATGTTGATTAGATATGTGGCTATATCGGTTTTGGTTGATATTGGAATAGGAAATCAAGAGTTGGACTATATTGGAAAACTGTATAACGGCCAAAAATCAAACCTCGGTTCGAAGTGAAGCGGTGAATTTTTATTCTATGTGTTCTATAGCTATGAAATCTGTGTTCTAGGTCTATACATTCTGTGTTCTAGATCTATACTTTCTATGTGCTTTAATTCTATATTTTTATGAATTCTGAATGAATGAATGGTTTTATCTGGAGGGACAAATTGTCATGTGAAGCTTGACCAATCCTCAATTCTGCATGCACGGGACATGTACGGGACAGACAAAGCCTGTTCATTCTGGACTGGAATGACCATATATGGACATGTACGGGACACACACAAAGCCACTCCTTGGAAGCGTCTTTCACCGCTTCAAAAATGTGGTTGTACTTATCGGTGTTGTGAGGATAAGGGGGTACCTGGATACAATTCTCCCCTCCAAGCTGTACCTGGGCCAATACATTTAGAGAACCCCTGGCCTAGAGCACATACCTATAAGTCTGCCAAGACGTGCAATGGTGTAACACAAATACAAATAGGCCTTTTAGCGTAATGGTCTTTCATTGAAATTAAATTACCAAAAGGCCTAAATTAGAATTGGTCTACTAAATACAGTAACAAGATCATTAAAGACATAGGTCAACAGTTCATTTTACATTCTGGAAATTCAAATAACTAGACCCCTAGTAGATAGATTGCTGAGGTGAAGTGCCACACCTAGCATCAGCTCCCAGTACTTACCGCACCCATGCCGTGTTACACATACTGAGTTGGTGGTGCCCGGCAACAGCTTTCTGAAAAAATCACACCCAATGTGAAGTGAGCGGTGGTCGTGCTTGCATAACGTCTTCAATTGGTAATTGGTGATGTAATACAGGCTACACACACACGCACATTGCTATTGCAAAACGCTGAGGAAAAGTGGCTACAGATAGGTCTAGGATGTAATTGGTGATGTAATATGGCTACACACACACACACACACACACACACACACACACACACACACACACACACACACACACACACACACACACATATTGCTATGGCAAAACGCTGAGGAAAACACATTGCTATGGCAAAACGCAGAGGAAAAGTGGCCACAGATAGTGGCTACAGATAATTGGTGATGTAATATGATGTAATATGGCTACGCACACACACATATTGCTATGGCAAAACGCTGAGGAAAACACATTGCTATGGCAAAAAGCTGAGGAAAAGTGGCTACAGACACACGCACAGCCACTCTTAGGAGCGGTTTACCACCGCTCAAAAAAGGGGGGAAATCACGGCACCGCGTCTTTAACTCATAAATATCCCTGCTCACTTCACACTGGTGGGATTTTTCAATTCGGAACAAGACAACATTTCCCTTCTTAAGTCTTAATTTTATTTATTTATTATATATTTATTTATTTTTGAGCGGTGCTAACCGCTCCTATAGACCGCTTTTTTACCAAAACTATGATGTCACAAATGATGATGACATGAGTTCGCTAGACCAATGAAACACTTCGATTCTGTTGATCTGTCCATGATGCCATAGTCACAGAGGCACTCGATTGGTTCACCCTGATTTAGAACGCGTTTAGGCCGCGTAAAATACGTCATAACGCGTTTAGGCCGCGTAAAATACGTCATAACGCGTTTAGGCCACGTAAAATACGTCATAAAAAATGATTGAGCGGTGCTAACCTTGAATTTCAAAATTATATTAGATGAATATCACTTATAAGCGATAAAATAACCACACTTTTAGACAGACTGTGGAAAATCTTACAGGTTATAAATGATAGGAAGGTAATACAAGTTTAAAATACAAATGAACAGACTTTGAAAAACTAAAATATTCATCTTCTCGCCTCTCTGGAGGCCTCTCTGGAGGTAAATAAGGTCACTTATCATTACACTATGACACTCTTACAAGCTACAATCCGTAGCTTGGTCAACTAACTGATGAGAAATGACAATAAAGACTTATATAGTCTGAGCAGACCTCTAGACTGACATCATACACAACAAAAATAATATTGCCATGCATGCCTATCAACACTGATTTGCGCAGGAATTAGTTTGCACCGCTCACTTCGCACGGGTGCGATTATTACCTTTACTTTTCCAACATTTTGAAATGATTTTAATTTATTTATATATTATATGTATATACGTATAGGAAATATATTTGTTTTTAAAATATATTGGACTGGTGCCCAACGGACATCCGAATGACACAACGATGCAAGTTGGGAATGCATGCTCCACCCGGTTATGCAATACCCGTTCCGTCCTGTCCATCTGTGTCCCTTTCATGCCTATATATGGAGATCCCTGATGTCTCCACATCCGTCTTGCAGCATTCTCTTATCTTGTAACAGATCAGCCCCATAACAACAGCCAGCATAATGCCATAATTGAGCGGGAGGAGCCAGACTTCCACTGTGTCCGAGGACCAGGACACAGTGACAGTCTTGGCGTCCTCTCCCAGCCTGTTGTTCACGCTGCAAGTAACGGAGGTCAGTTTTACCGCGGGCACCACAGTGATCTTGTTGGTGGCCTTGCCAGTCTTATCGTCGTAGGAAATCTCATCGTTTGTGCCGTTGACGTTCCACGCGAACTGGGGTTCTGGTACTCCCTCTGCCTCGCAGGCCAGCTGGGTGTCGTTCTGGGTCAGACTGGTGATCACTGGGGCACCCTCCACAGCCAGTTCAAAGGACCGCTGACGTGTTAGGCCAGCCACGGAGACCTCACACACATACAGGCCTGCATGTGCATAGGTCAGCTCACTGAACAGGGGTTCCTCTGTCTTCTCACCGTCCTTGGTCCATGACACTTTGGCGTCGCCTGAAGCGTCCATCTCCATCTTCACCACCAGTGGGTCCCTTACCATCTTCACAACCTTCCCTGTGGGGCTCAGGCTCAGGTCGTCCAAATAGCTAACCACAATGTACTGTGAAGCTTCCATCTTCTCGTTGTCAACCGGTGAACACTTGTATTCGCCGGCGCCGTCTCGCGTGATGGCCGGCAAGCTGTAGGTGTCCGAATTTTCCACCAAAACCGTCTGGCCCTTGAGGTGGAAGTTGTAGCTACTGGGAGCAGGATTGCCGTCCCCATGGCACGTCAGTGTCACAGTGTCCCCTTCTAGGATGGGCCCTTCAGGCATCACCGTCAGACTCACCCTCTCTGTTGGATAGTGAGGGTGAACGGGAAAGGTCAGCGTCTCCTCAGACTCCACTGGGCCCAGCTTGTGGTCGGACCGGCAGTTGAAACGGGCGCCCGCGTCCCCCCTGGTGGCCATGTACAGGAGAGAGGAGGAAGTGGTGGACAGACCCGTTCCCGAGTCTATCTTCACAGTGGAGATGACGACGACGCGTTTCCCATCGGCTGTGAGCGGCAGGCCGTTCTTCTGCCACGTGATCTCAGCAGCAGGGTGGGCACCGCTCACAACGCACGTTCCCAACGCCGTGAGCTTGTCCGTCTCCAGGAGTTCCGCTTTGTCCACAATCTCGGGTCGTCGTGGTGTCGCGTAGACCTCGACGGAGAAGCTACGCACCCGCACGTCGTACTGAGAAACCACCATGCAGGTGTAGACCCTCCAGTCCCTCAGTGCACTCTGTCTGATGATCAGGTTGGATCTGTCGTCGATGCTGACCCGCGTGGCGTCGCCACTGTCTGGGGCCAGCACGCTGGCGGCCTTGTCGAAGTGCTTGATCAACACAACCGGGTGGGTGCCTTCTTGCACGTATCTCCACATGGTGAGAACCAGTTTGTCCCGCAGAGGAGTTGTGTCGTCACATGGCACCACGGTGGTTTCTCCGTACATGCCGACCACCGTTTCCATGCTCCGTGCTTGGTGAAGCATCCCGGTGCAGATGAGGAGGACGATCAACAGTAACGGGGATAAATTCATCTGAAATCTGTTAGAATCCGAGTCTTGAAAGAGAGTTGTAATATTATTGTCTTTCTTGTATTATTTATATGGTTGGTCGCCGTGTTAGAGTCATCACAGTGGTCACTATGAGTCAGTCATAACCATATATGGAGTCCTGATGTCAGCCATGTCCAAATATGGAGTCTTATGATGTCAGACTTAGATATGTCAGTTAGCTCCATATTTGGAGTTCCCGGTTGTCCGTGACTTGGTGTGGAGTTAAATGATGTCAGACTGGCTTATTTATTATTACTCTGATGGCAATCAGGTTACTATGGTAACCAAAGCAACTTGATATCAACAAATTTGGTCACGGTGAAAGTGATAGTGTCAGGAGCTATGTCAGAGTACCCGTTGTACCCGTCTATATGGGCCTTTTGCGCCATATTATGGAGATGTCTGTATCTGTCAGTCCCTGTCCCTTTTTTGCCCATATATGGAGATCCCTGTATCTGTCAGTCAGTATCTAAGTTATACCCATATATGGAGATCTCTATTTCCCATACATTGGCATGCCCATATATGGGCACATTTGTTGGATCAGCGGTTCTGGACAACCTGATCTCTATGCCTATATATGGGCATATTGGGTTTGTTTATGGTTATGTCTGCGTCATAGTGACATACCTATGAATGGGCTTGATTTAGGGAAGGATCAGACGGCTTCCCTGTGTTTAATACTACTAGACAGGGCAGGGATTTCATGGAGGCCATGAAGGCATGGCTGCCGTTGCCCCTCAGTTTGGCCTTGTGCCCCTCAAACCAATGGCATGACCTGAGACCACAGTAGCCTTAATGCCCCAGCTGACTGAACCACTTTCTCCTCTTTCAATATGTAGAACGTAGACACCAGTGTCTCTTTCTTGTCATGTAGACACCAGTGTCTTTTGTTGAGATTCTGAAATCTTAACTCCCATGAGAAAGCTAACCTGCTTGGGAATTGGCATCTGCAAAGGATGAAGGGAAGCTCTCTTCTTCTGTCATGGTGAGGGATTCTGGGGAGGAAGATTCTTTCACCCTTGTTTGTCCCTGTAGCAGTCTTGCATTCAATGATTTTGGTAATTATTTTTAGGGATGGTCCGATCAGGTTTTTTGGAACCGATCACCGAGCACCGATCACTAAAGTTTGATCACCCGATACCGATCAATCACCGATCCGATCAAGTTATTATTTATATATTATTTATATTTTCTAAATGTTAATGTTTTAACTTTAATTAATTAATTCACTCATGAATTCATTTATATATTTGCCTTATAGTTATTTACCAGCATTACTATGTATTTATTATCATAGAGGTAACTAATTATTCCTTCAGCACTGTGGAAATCAATACCCCAAAATGGCCTCAAGTGGGCATACTGAACGACTGGTTGATCGGATGCACCAATCGGATCGGATCGGTGAATTTACCTTTTGATCTAAACCACCGATTATCGTCGATCACGCTTTGATCGGCCCGATCCGATCCATTGCCGATTGATCGGTAACATCTCTAATTATTTTTCAATTAAAGTTTATGGTCAGCGATTCCATTAGGTGCAGTGGTGTAAAGTAACTAAGTACTTTTACTTAACTCATCTGGTGCCGATCCCGAACTAGTTCGGCTTTATTTCAATACAATACAATCTTTTTTTTATTAATTCACTTACCCCGAGCTGCTTGTAGAGTCGTGGGTGGTCCTGACTCGCTAGCCGCTAGCCAGCTAGCCGTTCTACTCTGTCCGACGATATATTCCATTAAAAATGGTTTAAAATACATTTTTGAGCTCCCCAATGTTCACCCGATGTTCGGCGCCGCTTCCGATGAGTACACGAGTGTGCCGATCCCGAAGTAGTTCGGCTTTATTTAATTAAATGAATAAAATGATAAGAGGCCTTCTGAAGCCTGGCTTGATTTTTGTAGCTACTAGCCGAAAGCTAACAACGTCCCGGCCGGCCGTAATTTGCAAACGCAATCGCCAATCTCCGCCTAATCCAATGAAAGACCGCATCTTTAAAGGCTTATATCTCTTTTTTGTGTTTTAGGAAAGCGGCGCGAGGTTTATTTACGGCGAAATCGCCCAAAAATGATCTTTTAGATGACAAAATGGGAATAGCCATTCTGTTAGCATCTTCATCCGGGACATTTCCATGCCGTGCATGAACGTGAGGACGCCCCTAGAGGGCGCTGGCGCTCAAAGAGTTAAGTACAATTTTGAGGTATCTGTACTTTACTTGAGTATTTCCAATTTCTAATACTTTTACTTCTACTCCACTACATCTCGGATCCAAATATTCTACTTTTACTTCGCTACATTTTTTGAAAACCTTAGCTACTAGTTACTTTACTATCCCTTGGCTATTTGAAAATAGCCGATCTACAAGCTCACAACGCGTCGCGATGCGATGCGTTGTGAGCTTGTAGATCTGCTATTTTCAAACATTTTGTACTTTTACTTTTGGCACTTTAAGTACATTTTGATGCCAATACTTTCATACTTTTACTCAAGTACATTTTGAATTCTGGACTTTTACTTGTAAGGGTGCCCTCACACCGCGTTCCGCCAATGCATTTCAATGAGAAGGGAGCGTTTTTTGCAGAAATCCTCTGCTGGCATGAAACCGCTTCACTCTCATTGAAATGCATTGGTGGAACGCGGATTCCACTCTCATAGGTATTTTGGTGTGAGGGCACTCTTATAGAGTATTTCTATATTGCTGTTCTATATTGATATTTTTACTTAAAGGATTAGTTCACCACTTTTCAACCTGTCTTCATATAATAGGTCCTCACTAATGTTCATGATAAAATATCACAATTTTTTTCTACTCAGTCCAAGTCTCCTAGGAGAGCTGTGGGAAGTTCAGAATCTATCGTCTTGTGACATCATCATTTTCCAAAAACAAAATTTAATCAATATTTTTGAAAAACATATTTAGATTTTTATTATCGCGAGAACAATGGCTTCCACTTTAAAATTGCAACTTTTCAGGAATAGAAAGCCTGCAGTTTCTATAAGCTGGATTGGCAATCGATGATGTCACAAGACGATGGGTTTCTGACCTGCCCACAGCCCTCCTCTGAGAAAAAAAAAAAAAACTATTTTTGAGTGAGGACCAATTATATGAACATAGGTTGAAAAGTGGTGGAGTGCCCCTTTAAGTATAAAATGTGAGTACTTTTTACAACACTGATTAGGTGTCTGTGAATTTAGGAAATCTATAGGTACGGATTATTTCTTATTGTCCTCCAATATAGAATCAGCAGCAAAGTACATCATTCTTCCATGTATGCATATCGGATATGTCCGTATATTAGGACATATGCATGAACATTTAGCAAAACGTTAGATCATGTTTGTACTGGAGGTCTATTGGTACTCACTGGAGGTCTATTGGTACCAGGGGCACGGCCACGTCATAGGCTACCTATGACGTGGCCGTGCCCCTGGTGATATTTCTTTTTGTGTGTTTCTGTGTGTCTTTTGGGGGTATTGAGTACCTAATGAAGGCCAGACCGCACCCACTGCAACTCCTTGCAACTCCTTGCAACATGCAACTCCTTGTGCAAAGGAGTTGCGACTATAGTTGCATTGGTGCCGTCTAAGCCTAACCCTAACACCTTGCATGTACTTTTCAGAAAAGTGAAGAAAGAACCAATGGATCTGGTGTAGTTATTAACTCTTTGAGTGCCACCCCGTTCACCACTAGAGGGCGCCCAGTGGCCATAGAAAATCCCATAGAGATATGCTGGTATATGCAGAAGCCCTGCAGCCATGACTTGCCTGAACACTTTCCTTTGTGCATGTACAGGAAGAGGATGAAGTTAGCTTGAAGTTAGCTATTGGCTACCAAGCATTTTAGAAGATCTATTTTCTGCAATTTAGCCACGATTAAACCTTGCACACCTCATGCATGGGAAAAAAACAGAGAAGAATGAGCTCTAAAAAATCCAATCCTGGATTGCATTGGAGTGGATTTGTGCAGTTTGTTCACAGCTTTCAAACAAAAAAATCCGATTGGAAATCCGTTCAGGCATTCTTGAGATAATGGCCATTATGTTTTACATGTTATGTAAACAAAAATGGCTGCCCTGTATGTTAGATGGGGTTGTATGGGGTGGAACATGCAAAATCGCGATTGAAATCATGTTCACCAGATTTGATGGGGTCCAAAAAAAAAAAAAAAAAAATTCAAAAATTTTTTTTTCATTTTTTTTTTTTTTTTTTTTTTTAAAGCCGAACTAGTTCGGGATCGGCACTCTGCGATACGCTAATAAAGCCGAACTAGTTCGGGATTGGCACTCAATGAGTTAAAGGAAAACTTTGTGCTTTTACAACAAGGGTTCATATCTTAGATAGTCATTAGAGAAAAGAAAAGATGAGTGTTACAATGTTTTCATTTACTTTTTTCTATTGTTTTAGCGATTTTACTATTTTGATTTCAGTGGTTGGGGGCATGCGTACAAGTAGCAAAATATGTCTTTTTAGACACAATAAGCCGTCAAATTATTTATTACTATTTACACCAGCCCTCATAAGTCACATCTGACCATGAAAGATTGCAGTGCTTCTTGGGAATGGGCTTATTGTGTCTAAAAATACATATTTAGCCACTTGCATGCATGCCCCCAACCTGGGAGCATGCATGTTACAACATGGAGATAGGAGGTTTCTGAGATATGAGCCACTTGCATGCATGCCCCCAACCTGGGGGCATGCATGTTACAACATGGAGATACAAGGTTTCAGCCCGACAACAACATGACACAAACTGTGGGAGCTCCTCAGTGCCTAACTGACCACACATTGAACAAGACACTTCTCTGACGGACTTCTCTTCAACACTTTGAAACAGGTATCTATGCTTCTATTTTATCGTTTTATTTTATTTTATTTTATCATATTTTTCATTATGTAGACGTGCAATGATTGCTATCTAGAATAAAGAGCTATTTAACCCATTTTAAGACCCGAGGCCGATTCTAGAAAACGACTTATAAATCATTCTACAAATGCCTTCTAAATCGGTAGTTCTCTTTAGTTTTAGAACCGCTTAGTTGCCACTTGTTCTAAACCCACTGTTCTAAATCCTGAGTTTTCTATTTCAAATTTATATTATTTTCTTTTATTATTTTATCATTTATAGATTTTTTCTTTCAGAAGATAGTTATATATATATATATATATATAATGAAAATGAAAATGTTTTACCATAGCCCCCATTCAAAAACAGTGGATCTACAAGCTCTCAATGCGTCACCAAGCTACGCGCCGGGTCCTTGTAGATCAACTATTTTCACTATTTTCTTTTTGTTTGGGGGCGAAAAGAGGATGTTTTAAAATGTTGGCCTTTAATGAGATTCTCAAAAAAGGAATGCCACGTTGAAAAGTGGTAAATGAACGAGTGGTTGCATTAGAAAGGTTGGCAATTGCCATCCCTTGATGACCCAAAAGGCCTCCTGGTTTTGGACCCCAAGGAAGAGAAGATTTATGTAAAAAAAATATATATATATGAATCAGGCGCTAGACAAACAGCTGTGTATCAACAGAGATAGCACCTTTTATAATGCAACTCATGGTGCTTTACACAAAACAAAGAAACACTTTGAAAAATCTATGCTTTACTTTATTTTTCAAAGAACACATATGTTCATTATTATATTAATAATACATGGCCAGTTAAAACAAAGCATGAACCTTAATTGTTTTGTTGTTCTAGGTTTTGGGAGGATGGATGTTGCAACATCCCTCAAGGTTGTGTACCTCGTCCTTTACAGCGTGGTCTTTGTGCTCGGCGTGTTGGGCAACGGCGTCGTCATCTGGGTGACGGGCTTCAAAATGACGAAAACCGTCAGCACCGTTTGGTACCTCAACCTCGCTGTGGCCGACTTCTTCGTTACAGCAATCCTGCCCATTACCCTCACAGAAACGGCTCTGGACTTCCACTGGCCGTTTGGCCAGTTCATGTGCAAACTGGACGCTATCGTTTTCTACCTGAACATGCATGCCAGCATCTACATCCTGGTGGTCATCAGTGTTGACAGATGTATTATTGTGGCATGTCCAGTGTGGGTCCGGAACCACCGCAGTGTCAGAAAGGCGTGCTGGGTGAGTCTGGGTGTCTGGGTGCTGGCCTTTGCTGTCAGCTCCCCATACATGAGTTATAGGGACACAGAGGACTCCAACTATAATGATGACGTCTGGTGCTGGGACATCTTTCCACGCTTTAACGGCACAACTGAAGAGTACCAGTCGTGGGAACGTGGACATGTGGCCATGATCTTCACTCGTTTCCTCATGGGATTCGTGGTCCCTTTGACTGTGATCGTCTCCTGCTATTCCGTCGCCATCTACCATCTCAAGCATAATCGCTCGCTGCAGTCAGGTCGCCCCTTAAAAATCATGGCAGCTGTCGTCGCCTCATTCTTCCTGTGCTGGGCTCCCTTTCACATCATACATCTGATTAATGCTGTGAATGTCCTGGTGAGTTCAGAGTTCAGTGAAACGCTGTATCAGGTGGTCTACTACGGGATCGCCGTAGCCTCCGGTCTGGCACTCTTCAACAGCTGCCTGAACCCGCTGCTGTACGTGTTCATGGGTCAGGATTTCAAGGATGTTATCAAGGATATTTTCCGCAGGTCTGTCCTAAAGGTGGTGGAGAGAGCCTTCGCTGATGAGCTGCCTGAGGCCACCACTTCCACAAACCCAGGGAGCATGACTTCCTTGTCTGAGACACAGGGTTGTCTTTGAAAACACTTTAAGTTCACCACCCCCCAACTATCAAGTCAAGTCTCCCACTTAGGCGTGGGAGACTTGTACACGACCAGTGATAAATACGATTTTATTGTATGCTTTTATTTTAAACATATGTATTTCGCTTATATTAATAAGCATGTGCTGTGTCATTAAGGATGGACATGATTGCATATTATCTTCAGCCGTGACTCTTAAAGGGATATTTCACTTTAAAAAAAAAAAACGTTTGGTCATTTTATCGTCTAATCAGGCTTTTATGAACACCCTGAACAGATTTGCTTGATTCAATATTTAGATATTTGATGTAAATGTTATCAGTCCTTCCTCCAGCAGGACACCTCCCCATACACACCCATTGTAACTTCAAACTCTATTTTAACCATGATAGATTACAGGTAATTAAAAACACCAATTTCTTTTTTTTTTTTATAATTCTTCATTGTATTTTTTTTTTTTAAAGAATTATTACAACTAAATGAAAAAGGTTATCAAAAAAGCACTGCCTGCTCACGTATTTGGAGGGTATTATGATTCACCAGAAAAGATAATGGGTGTTTTAATGAATCTATCATGGTTAAAATAGAGTTTGAAGTTACAATGGGTGTGTATGGGGAGGCGTCCTGCAGGAGGAGGGCCTGGTAACATTTACATCAAATATCTAAATATTGAATCAAGCAAATTAAAATCTGTCCAGGGTGTTCATAAAAGCCTGTGTTACTGGTTGCCAGGCTGAAGCCTTTGAATTAATCAAGTTGTTTTGATCTATTGTTACTATATATTCCTATGTCATTTGATGAGTTTGGTGCCTTGTTGCTTTGAAGATTCCTACAGCCAGGAAACGTCTCGCCTATGTGTATGGAAGTCTTTTGACCAATGTGCAATCTGGCTAACTGTCATTAGGGCTGTCACGATATGACATTTTACATGACTATTAATTGTCACTCAATTTGACTCAAATAATTGGCGATTAACGATTTAATTGTGATTTTGTCGTTGATAATTACATTTCTGTTTGGCTTGTAGGCTTTGAAGTTGTACATGGTAGATATGACACATAACTACAAAGAAATTACTGACATATTTGACAACTTACTACTTAAAAAATAACATTGATAGTGGAAATAGCCGATCTACAAGTTCACAACGCGTCGCGATGCGACACGTTGTGAGCTTGTAGATCTGCTATTTCCACTATTTCGGAAATTTTTCAACATTCACGATTATAACGATTATGACAAAATAATTGCGATAATGTCAAATAATCACGATTAGACGATTATGTAATAATTGTGACAGCCCTAACCGTCATCACAGAAAAGGGAACGCCCTCTCTGTCTGTTCCTCTTCCAGCTATCAGAGCTATCAGAGTCTGTCTTGAGAGATGATTCAATGTGTGACATTTATCTCACTTTGTCTTCCTGTTTCCTGCAATGGGCAGTTGTCTGTCAAAGGTGTCAAATTTAGGCCGTGCCTTACTCTGAGGCAGGGTACTATATAACTGACTGTATAATGTGTGGTTAGTTAGAACTAGTCAGAACTAGTCGCCCTGAAAAACCACATACAGGCGGCAGCCGTTCGCAACTGGCAATAACAAACCTATAGCCCAGCCTACTGAATTTCCCCCTTGGGATAATAAAGGTATCTATCCTTACCCTCCCCTGACCCTTCTTTGTATTTACTTACTGTACTGTATATATTTTTTTTTGCACTGTTTTTTTTTTTAGTCTGTTTATTTTTTTTATTTTCTCCTGAACATATCTCCTGCATAGTACTGTGTTCTATCCGTCTGTCATTCAATGTTATATGAGATACTTAAATGGTTTCCTGTGTAAATAAGTCAAGTGCTTTCCTAGGATCTCCTTTTAGTTGACCTTGTACCAGTGAACTGTACCGTCATGAAACTGTACTTTTTTTCCTATGCGAACTTCTACTAAAGTCTTCAATCAATCAAACCTTGCATGCCGTGAGATGATGCAGGCCACAGGGCTCCTTTACACTTGTATTGGGAAATGCTGTTGACTGACTTGTTCTATATCTAAATAAACGCTTGGACATCTACTTTTCATCTTCATCTGGACTCCTATATTTCTACTTAATATTAAGTAAGGTTTAAAGGTTTACAACAAGGATTCATATTTTAGATTGTAATTAGAGAAAAGAAAAGATGAGTGTTAAAATGTTTTCATTTACTGCTTTCTATTGTTTTAGTGATTTTAGTATTTTGATTTCAGTGGGTGGGGGCGACGGGGCCCAATTAGCCACACAAAGGACCCTAGGTTTCACATGAACACAGGAACCTCATGAGGGGTGTGGATTTTTAGCTCTAATGTCCCATAGAATATATCTTATTAGGCTACATGTCCAAGGTGTTGTGGGTCAGTCTAAACTAAGTAAGCACAGCCAGACTGTGTGTTTTTTTTAACTGACAACAGATGGTCTGATTAATGAATCGTTAAAATGACCAGCGCAGCTGTCAAATAAAAAACAAAGATTTGTGTTGTGACCAGCAGAAAAGATAGGTATTTACTATGCCTTTGGCACCACCTTGTGACACAAAATGTTAAGTGATGTAATATTTTTTGACAAAAGCATCATTACAAGCACACACCCTCTATAAGTCAAGTAGGCATGCTTTGTCCATGGTGGGCTTCTGTTTGACATGTCATGGATTTTTCATATCTTCTTGCAGTTGTGAATTGCATAACACTTTCTTGCGTACAACAACATGTTTTTAGTGTTCTCTATCCTGATATGAATCACATTGCTATACAGTGTTTTGTTTTTTTAATCCTTTATTTATCCAGGGTAGGTTCAGCAACGCCCTGCTTCATAACCACACCGTCAGACACACATTCACACCCATGGGAGCTGGCCTGTGCTACCAACCAGCTGGTTAAAGTTGATAAGTCGAATAGTCAACTAATTTGTTAGGAAAAAAATGGATAGGCTATATAAACTCAGCACAAAAAGAAAGGAAACTTGACTTCGGTCCATTATATCTCCCCTTTAATATTACCAAATTGTATTGTGTTATTCGTCTCCTTTACAATGAGGTACAGCTTGTAAGCATGGGGCATTCGAGGCATGAGCTACACATGCCAAACGTGTGGGTAGCGCCGACCAAAGTTTTGCCAAAATGGCTTGCAAAACCAAAATTTGCCAACATTCGGTCCATTATATCCCCCCTTTAATTATGCCAAATGGTATTGTTTTATATAATGTTTATTGTTGATTTGTCACCTTTACAACAAGGTACAGCTTTTAAGGATCTGGCATTCGTGGAATGAGCAACACAGCCAAACGTGTGAGTGCTTAATTACACTTTTGAGATTTTTTACTTTACTGAAGCATTTCCAATTTGCAGTACTTTTCACTTCGTCTACACTACATCTCAGAGGCAAATATTACGCCACTGCAATTCTTTGAAAACTTTAGTTACCAGTTACTGTTGATTTTTAGTATTATTACAAAATAGACATTAACACCTTCTAAGCCTGGCCGCACTCCCTCGGACTTCCTACTGGGTCCCCTCAGCCAATCGTCTATTCCCGTACTTCGCCGTAATTTATGAAATTAATCATAATTTTTTGAAAAATACAGTCGCAGGTCGTGCTCTGTCTCTTTAAGAGACGTTGTGCAATCCGATCACGTCAGAAACGTGATGACGTCATCGGCTGGCTCTGCCACTGGCTCCACGAGCGGCCATTACGTTCCCCTTCACTGTGTGTGCTGCAGCCTGGTTTAGCCCATCCCCCCTAGTATACCGACCAGACGACAGGCGAAATCAAGGCTTCGGAATGAGTGGAATACATGGAATTAGATCGATGTGCGTGCGACGAGGACGTAATGTACTTTCGAACGCTGTTTTTTCTCGCGGATTACCCCATCTCGCTCCATGCAAATGAACGGCAGAAATACAGCCAGCAGCAGCTTCTAAGTAAGTGGCCGCCCAAACACGTAGTGTGTGCACGTCCTGCTGGCTTGCACTGAACGACCCGCGCGCGTTGTTTATCATTTGGTGTGTTTGTTTTTTAAAATATGTTTATAAATAAAACGCTGATTGCACGGCAGTACCGGGGTTCAGGGGGTTCTGCCGCGGCTTAGAAGGTGTTTAAAGGGGAAGACCACCCATTTTTTATATTGAACTATGTCATTAACACATCGGGTGCCCACGTGGTGTCTACGCGTCAATCTCTTTGATCTTTACGAGTGCCCAACGACGCGTTTGACGCGTTGTACAGTAAACTATACTGTACTGTAGCTACTGCACTTGGCTACCGCGGTGATGAAACAACTCCATTTCCCAACATGCAGCGCGCAATTACGTCACCCGGACGTGCTGTGTGGCTCGTTGACTTCCTGTTTACCGGCTGCACAAAAGTGCTGTTTTCTCCGGATTCCCTTCCTTTTTTCATTTTTTTCTCAAAACGGCAGCCTCTTCTACATGCCGTAACACAAACACTGTGGCTTAGAAATGATAAAAAACGGTCCTGACTGAAAGAAAAGATTTTCGCGAAATAAACAGGACATACTCGGATTACATTTACTCGGATTACTTTTCTCGCCAGTACTCTCGCCGGTAGGTAAAATGACGCGTTGCCATGGGCACCAGCAAATTAGACGTCAGAGATCACGTGGGCATCCGATGTGTTAATATACCTTAGAGGAAAAAAAGTTCCCCATCTTCTGTGTTGCCTAATACAAACCCCAAAATCAATCCTCCAGTTCTAGGCAACACAGAAGAGGGGGAACTTTTTTTTAATTTTATTTCAGAATTTAACTTAGTAACAAGAGTATTTCTACAGCGTTGAATGTGAGTACTTTCCCCCAGTCCTATAACACTGCTGAGGTAACACTGAGCAGCTCCATTAGACCCGTTGGCGGTTCAGTGCCTTGCTCTTGGGCACTACCCATTTAGAACGGGTACACATTATAGTGTATTATTGCGACCGTCAGGTCGCAGTTTAGTATCAAAACCTCCACCGGCCGTCCGTCCGTCGGTCGGTCACACGTCACACGTCACACCTTTGCCCTGCTCATATCTCCGCATCAGTATGACATCACACTGCTGACATCAGTATGACATCACACCGTACACAAATGACCCTTATATAAGACCGGCATTATCTACCGACAGATTAGTAACAAGATGTCAAAATCGTCTAGGAAGGATGGTGTGAGTCATGCTGGCACCCTTCGCGGCAGGAGGAAGCTGGTGCAATCGACCCCTTGGCTTGTCGGGACCCCTGCCTACTAACGGGGTGGCAGGCTATCACCTCAGACTAGAACCCGTACGGGGTGGCCGACACCAGTCCATTGACAAGAGAGAGGCCTTGATGTCCCTTTACTCTTTGATGGGGTGGCCAGTTGACTAAGAGTTTCCGTTCGGGCCTTCTCGATATTGTACAGATTTCCACAGGAAATCTGGGGGTGGCTGTTACAAAGACCCTCACTCACCTTCACGTCATGTGGCTAGTCGTTAGGTAGCCATAGTTACACGTTGAAGGTTGAATCTCCAGATATGGAGATAACCAACACATCCCTCCATATATGGAGATAACCGACGAATCTCACTAAGTCTGACCTCACAAGCCCCATATTTGGACACGAACAACATATAACTCCATATATAGAGACATAGCTGCTGACATCAGTATGACATCACACTGCTGACATCAGTATGACATCACACCGTACACAAATGACCCTTATATAAGACCGGCATTATCTACCTACAGATTGTGGAGATAAGCGACCAACGGTCGCTTATCTCCCGATTAGGGAGTCTTACTGGTTATTTTAATGCTTTAACTATTGAAAAACAGCAGATATACAAGCTCACAGCGCGGCACCGAGTGCCGCGCTGCGAGCTTGTAGATCTGCTATTTTTGAAAAATTGTGAAAATTAGAATTTTAACCCGATTCTATAAGTGTCTTTTGAATCCTTCTAAGGTTTTTTGAAAAACCTATGTTTCCGAGTCAGCAATCTGGCCAGCCATCGTCAAAGAAAAGGTCCTTTTCACTTCAACTGGAGCTCAGTTAGTCTGTTCTTAAGAGACTACTATGTCAGTGGTTCTCAAACCTTTTCATGTCAAGGACCCCCAAGCTGATATGTATTTGGCCACGGACCCCCATGTCAAAATATTTAGTTCCAGGGACCCCACAGAAGCAAAATTTGAGTTACAAACGTTTGCTTTAAAAATACATAATATTCAAATATTTGCGCACATTTTCACGACTTTTTCAAAAATAGCAGATCTACAAGCTCGCAGCGCGGCACTCGGTGCCGCGCTGTGAGCTTGTATATCTGCTATTTTTCAATAGTTAAAGCATCCAATAATTTTAGGCCTAAATGGGTAACAGTGTTGTTGAGGGAGGGGTCATTCAGATGGTTTCCTGCCAGACTCCACGCCTATACCCGCCTCTGCCAGTCCGGAGGTCGAACCAGGAGACTTTTTCTTGCCACAAGCGTCGTGCACGCCTCTAATGTACCTTTAGATCACCGCCTCGCCTGCTATTAGAGTGTTTGTTTAATAAGGAGGTCCTCCCGGACCGGTCTCTCAAAACTCTTTAAAGTAAACAGAAAATACAGGTCAGGTCGGGACTCGGGATAGCAATTTCGTCCAATCAGGAGAGAGAACTCGATACAGGATGAACAAGTGTGAAACGGTTTGAAACAACAGAATAGCACACACGACACAATTGGAATTGAATTCACTAAAGATTAGGGGAGACCATAACTAAACAATCACTCTATAGTATAGAGTCTATACTATAGCAATGATTACTATCAGAAAATATAGTTAACGTTTTAACCAAACACATTTTGGTTTCACCAGAAAATATTTTGTTTTATTTAAAAAATAAAAAATAAAAATAAAAAACAGGAACAAGACCTCTCTGTCCAGATAAGCCCAGAAAATTGGTCTTACATATGTGGTAAAATACATACCTGTTCCTATATAATCTTCGCCACAAGTTATCCCAATTCAAAACTATACATAGAGTTTATTACACGCCAGAGAAGTTGCATAAGATGAACAGTGCAGAAGATGTTTTTTCTCCGCTGGAGGTGCAAAAAACAGAGGGGGACTTTCTTCCATTTGCATCTGTACCTACGCTGGCCTGGTGTAGGTTGGTAGTAAACATCATTACTTTTAGTTGAGCTGATATGTATTGAGTCCACCCCCCTCCTTTCCCCTTCTACTATGTTGTCCTTATTAATACTATTGTTCTCATTGATTTTATTTAATTTTTTCCTTTGTTTTTAGTTTTTTGTTCTTTGTTCTTTTGTTACTATTACTTACAGCAGGGGTAGGCAACCTTAGGCACGGGTGCCAACATTGGCACAGGGGAGGGTGATCACCGGCACACTGGCAGAAGTGTGAGAGAGAGGATTTTTATTTTAAAAACTGATCTTTTTTTTAATGTGGTCAATTAAATGAAGTTAGCTAATGTAAATTACATCTTGCACAAAATTCTACATTCATTAAAACTCTGAACTCTGACTGGGGAGGGAGTCGGGGAGATAGTCATTAAATGTTGACATGGCACACTGAGACTCTAGAAAATTAAAACATGGTACTTCATTTCATAAAGGTTGCTGACCCCTGACTTACAGTATGATGATGTTTGGCCCACACTTGTATGTTTTGTCATGTGTTCTTCATTGTTGTGTCTGTTGGCAGCTCAAGGTAAAAAAGAGTGCACTAGGAATGTAATGTTTTATCATTGAGATGTGTATTTATATACTGTTATATATAATAATATATATATATGTGTATAGAGATCGCAACATGTCACATTGTCGCTATTTTAGCAAAATAGGGACGCTGGGTTTATGCTTATTTAACACCCAAGTGTCTAAACTGGAGATCTGTGACAAAACCCTGGCTTTGTGCCATTGTCATGACAAAATGCCACTGCTTGTTTACACAACATGGTTTAACTTGGTAGAATAAAAGTAGAAGAAGCGCTGTGTGGGTCAGTGAGTAGTACAATAGGCTGAGAAACAGGTGCTCTTTGGAGAGGGTATATAGATATAACGACAAAAAGATTCTAGTTCCATTCCATTGTAACCAAACCAAGTGAACTGATGAGGTGGGGAACTTAAGAAAAAATCCAAGGCAACTCCGTTCAATTCAAAGTAGAAAAACAAATGTATTTAGCTCATAGCAGCAATAAAAGAAACGACCAACGCGTTTCGGCCTCGTTTGGCCTTCATCAGGGTGGTTTAACTTGGACCTGCGTCAGAATCTAAAAAAATATATTCTACACCCTATCAGTTTTCGGAACATTTTCATGTCAAGGACCCCTAAAATGACGTAAATGTGACATTTTCCCCAAAACGATTTAAAATAGTATACAGCTAGAAGCAGTGCTCTTCCGAGAACATGTCTCCACCAGGCCACGCGTCCTTGTGGTGCTACTGTATAATGGGCCAATGTAAAAAGGGTGGCATATGTTCTTCACCTTAGACCTTTCATGGCAATCGGACGCTGCATGCATGATTTGAGGCATTGTGTTCCAAAAATGTGTTTTGCTAAAGTCTACCTGCTGGTGGCGCTATAACAGGCCAATGTGAAAAGGGTAGCATTTGTTCCTTGACATACCTGTAGTGGGAATATGTGTGGCAAATTTCACGGTAATCGCAAGCTGCGTTGATTGGCATTTTGTTAAAAAACTGAGCAATCCTGCAAACTTTGGAAGCTAATATTAGCCAATCAGGATGGAATATGAAGTATCAGACGGATCAGACTTGATCACATGACTATAGAGATACTGTGTAGTGTGTAGTGATTTGTGTTATTTTTGGAGAAAATCTGAAGGAGTAATATCCAAAAACGTGTTTTACATAAGTCGGCCCAAAGGTGGCGCTATAAAAGGCTGATGTGAAAAATGCAGTGAAAAGGTTTTTCCTTGGCCTCTAGGGAGTGCGTGTACAAAGTTTGACACTGATCGGTGCTGGTGGAGTTATAGGTAAAAACACAAATTGGCCTGTTATAGCGCCACATTTTGTGTGTGTGCGATTTCATGATAATTGCACTTTGCATTTGTGATTTGAGGCATTTTGTTCAAAACGGCTCAATCCTACAAACTTTGGAAGCCAATATTAGCCAATCAGGATGGAATATGCAAAATCGGACAGATCCATGTCGATCACATGACTGTCGAGATACTGCCTACCGATTTGTAGGATTTTTGGACAAAATCTGTAAGAGTAGTGTACAGAAATGTGATTTGCGAACATCAGCCTCATGGTGGTGCTAGAACAGGCCCATTTGAAAAATGTGGGTCAGAGGTTCTGAATTGGCATCCAGGGAGTGTGTGTGCTCATTTTGGCAGCGACCGGGCCAACGGCGACTGAGATTATGTGGTAACAAACTGCGAGGACGCACGTACGCACGGACGGACGGACGGACGGACGCGTGGACGTACGCACGGACGGACGGACGGATGGAGGGGAAAAACATACTCTCCCCCATGCCTTCGGCTGGTGGAGACAAAAAGCCTCCGATTTCAAAAGTGTTTCTAGGTAGCAGCAGTTCCGTTTTTATGTGCATGTCAGAGATCCACTCTGTACAGATAGTGCTTACAGGGACGTGCAGAGAATGTTAGAGAGGCAGGGGCTTCTTTTGGTCGAAAATAGCAGACCTCCAAGCTCACAATGCGTCACGCTACAACACGTTGTGAGCTTGGAGGTCGGCTATTTTCGGTACTTGATACTACACTAAACTAAGCATAATCAAGTGAATACTGAGAGTTTGGACAAGGCAATTCTCTTGAATTTGTGTTTCTTCCACCATAGTAAAAACTGCATTCATGGTCTGGAGAAGACACCTTTTTAAGGGCAGGGGCTCAAGCCCCCTTTGATGTCTACGTGTGCACATGCCTGAGTGTTAATTTGTGCAGTACAGGTCTATATCAGAGTTCCACTCAGTACAGATTCGTCACTGTCTGGCCAAAACCTCTTAACTCCATGTTTGAGGTTTTTGATTTTTTTTGGCATAAATCAGGGCTATTGAACACCCTTTACATCTGAGTGTTGGTTAAAATAATATTGAACCAATGAAAAGTAGTAAAAAGCCCTTCGGTCAAAACCTCCTAACTCCACTTGAGCTCATTTTCCAGAAAATGAACATTTTGGAGTTAGGAGGTTTCGGCCCGACAGCAGAGATATATATGTGCAGTAGGTCTATGTCAGAGATCCATTTGGCACAGATAGCGCAGGAAACAGTGGTTAGTAGCCTAGTAGTCCTTTGGGTGCTTGTATTCCATTGGCTAATCGTCCTTTATCCCAACAGTTCACAAATGTTTTACTTTTGGGTGTAGCCACTGTGCTGGGTTTTGCCGCCTGGAGACCTCTGGCTGCATTCCACAGCTAAACAGTTTACAATGTGCACCCATGGCACATATGTAAACAAACATGGAACTACGACTGCGTGTTTTTGCTGCATGAGGCCACGCCGACAGTATGTCTCCTCCTGACATTCTCCTAATGAGTCTCTCTCTATGGTTCTATAGTTCTCGCATCGCGTGTGCGAGAGTTGAAAGAACCCGGCGTCTATATAGGTCGGTCTACTATCAAATGCGCTAAGCGGAAGAAAGCTCAACTCTGATGAATCGACAGTGCGGTGGACTGGTAGAGTCCACACGCACCCTCTGTGGTACTCCGACAATCTGGGATTGAGGGAGGCGCAGGCATTGACGCAGCTCCTTAGGGCCTCCACAGACTAAAAGACTTCGCATACAAACCGATTTCATCACATTTTCATCGGATCGTATGAGCATTTACACTACACGGTCTTCTTTCTTGAAGATTATTGGGTTTTGTGTCCCAATGTGCGATTATAGACCCTTCACACTACAAGACCTCTTCCCCGACACCCCTGTGGTGAAATCTGATGAGGAGAGGAGAGGGGAGTAAGAGGGAGGGAGAGAGAGAGTGGAGTGAGTGCTGCGTCTTTACTTAAGGGACTGCCCCATAGGTCGAACTCCCATTGGGTCGAACAGCGTCGGCAGGTTTGATAATCACCCGCGAGCGTCGGCAGGTTAAATAATCACCCGCATCATGGTTACTGAGGTTAAGTTTAGGGTTAGGGTTAGGCATAGTTTTACTGAGGTTAGGATTAGGATTTGGGTTAGAGTTTGGTGGTCGATCCAAAGGGTGTTGGACCTAATGACATGTTACCCTTTACTTTCGCTGGCGATGGATACATCTTTTCCTTCTCCTCTATGATGCTGCACCAGCCGCCTGCTTATTTGTCAAAACTCAGGAGTGATATCTTGACTAGCCGACTTGTACCCCGCTGTGCGCTGATTTTCAAACATGTCAGATATTTTCTAAACCGCGCGGAGGGTTGTAAAAAGCCTATTAACATAATCGCCAGCCATTTCACACTACGCAAGAAAACCAGCGCATCATGAGCGATGTTGAGCTGTTCATCGTCAAGGTCATAAATTCCTGAAATCCCACAACATCGTGCACGAACTCGGTTAGCCTGTGGAGGCCCTTAGGATGTAGTAGCCTGGGATCGCTTTTCGTTCTACGTCATTTTGTAGTCAAAACGGACTATACTTTGGACGGAACTACCAAACCGGAAACAATTCCACGCGCTCAAGTACATCATTTTAGTATCTACCCAATAAAACCCGGCCTAGATGCAGTGTAGTTTTGCTTATTTTTTGAAAAGTTTGTTTGGTATATCCATCTTTTAGTCCAACTCGGAGTGACTGGCAAGACTACACTTCTCTAGCATTTAAACAGGGATTGGAGAAACAAACGGGGGGGACCAAAACAAAGTAACACCGCTTCTACTGCCATCCGGTCTAGGATGCCATCTAGTGGCGTCAGTTCAGAAAAAGCTAAGGTATGGCAACAGGCATGATACATTTATTGCGACCGTAGGTCGCATTTACTACCAAAACCTCCACAGGCTGTCCGTGGGTGAGTGAGTGAGTCAGTCAGTCCGACCGTCACACTTTTGCCCTGCTCATATCTCCACAACCGTTGCCCCCATCCATGCCAAATTTTGCACACACACTCCTTGACTGCCAAACTACAACCTCCAAGGACCCCCGGAGCCCCAGGGACCCCCAGGTCCCTGGGAGACCCCCAGATGTAAAAAATGACCAAATGTGGTCACAGTCACACTTTTTCCCTGCTCATATCTCCGCAACCGTTGACCCGATCCATGCCACATTTTGCACACACACTCCTTGCCTGCCAAACTACAACCTCCAAGGACCCCCTGAGCCCCAGGGACCCCCAGCTCCCTGGGGGACCCCCAAGTGTAAAAAATGACCAAATGTGAAAAAATTACCAAATGACCACCCCAACGGGGCAGCTCACGGGGAATTCCCGGGGACCACCCACTCCTCGTGCTCCAGAACGGATGCAAAAGTGGTGACGCCCCCAGTGGAGGACCCCCTCCACTGCAGCTCACATAAAATGCATTAGGGAGTCTTACTGGTTTTAAGAAGTACATTCTATTTTCCCCCCGTTTCTAAGGTTTCTTGGGCTGGATATGGCAGCCTGGAATGGTTGTTCAAGTGCAGCTAAACTTGGCATGTTAGTAAACGTGCCACAATACCTTGTTAAAGTGACCATTTTGTTAAATTTTGCATTTGTAGTTATTTTACTGTAATTTAACAACATAATAACTAGAACAGATAGACAAAGAGACATTCATGGATTTATTTTAAAAGTAACTTTTATTTTCCCCCCTGGACCCCGGGTATGGCAGCTGCATACCCCTGCCATACCCAATTGACACCCCCTGATGCCATCAGACGGCCTGTTGTGGACGAATACCAGGCTTTCCTCCGAGGTGAAAAGACTGGTGATGCGAGGTTATTTACTCCAGGGCTCCACTGGCGGCGGCGCGCTGCTCTGCGTCTTGACGGCGTCATTGATGCCGCCACATTGACGTCCGACTGGCTCCACTGAACGTGAATTTGTATTTCAAAGATCAGATGAGGATATGGCATTATCAACTGTAAAGTTATGCCTAATTTATCATTTATGCTGTGTAAAGTGCCAAAAAAGTAGCAGATCTACAAGCTCACAACATGTCGCATGCAGTCAGGACATGCTGTTTTGTGAGCTTGTAGATCGGCTATTTTCGGTCCACCCGCACCGCCACGACAGACAAAAATCTGGCTTTAGCGTTCAGAGAACTTCAGACTCAGTCACTCACTGCTGACCTGTTTTAGGAGGAAGAAATGTGAAAGGAGTTGTTTCTACATAATTTAATCAAAGTAAACAAGACCACGTAATTACATAAAAAATATTCTAGGATTTTTGGGACATCTAGTCAGTCACCCTTGTGAATAACGTGAATGGATAGCCAACAGCAGAAAAGCACGTAAGCTAACCTACATTTCAATTTAGCCTACAATGCATTTAATCATATTTTATACATGACTGGAGGTTGTGGACGGCGCCCAAAAATGTAACCGGGCGTTTTTGTTTGGACGCTGTCACGGGAGCGTCCGACATTGCCGTTGCCGTCGGCAGTGGAGCACCCTTCAATGATTAAAACCGGAGCGTTCCCAGCGTTGACGTTGACGCGACACTCGACGCGCCCGGTGGAGCCGGGGGGTTAGGATGCTCTTGATGCTGCCGCTGTAGAACACTGTTTCCCAAACAGCGGGTCGGGACCCATTTTGTGGGTCGCGCACACATTTTTATAGGTCCCTTAATTTTTTAATTAAACTTGTTTTTAATTATTATTTCAAAACATCTTCAATAAACCTTCCCAAACTTATGGCCAAATTTAATATTCCTAGAACACACCTGTTTCCATTTTTCCAACTCAGGGACTTTATAAGGGTTAAACAAGCACAGTCGCTGACGATCCCTCCTCTGTCGATAATAGAAAGAGCTCTCATTAGGAATCCTTTTGAACGGGGCATCATATCTGGATTTTATACTCTCCTGGTGGACTTATCGCCCGAAACATCTGAATCTAGATTTAATGCCTGGAACTCTGATTTACAAGGGGAACTAACAATGGATGAGTTTAACACAGCCTGTGAGGAGGCTCAGGCACAGACTAGTAATACCTGTTTAAAATTGCTACAATATAATTGGCTGATGAGAGTGTACATCACGCCAGAAAAAATAAACACATTTAATTCCAATATCCCAGACACTTGAGTGGGCTAAATGAATACAACCTACTTATGCATGGTCTGGAGAATGACAATGCCAATATTATCTGACATTAACATAATATCAGAAATGTTTCAGGGTTTCTTCTCAAATGATTTGGTCAAAGTTTAGTAATATCAACCTAAAAGTGCATAATTAAATATATATGCAACATGTTGATAATACTATAGTGACTGACAAATCAAATTCAGACATATGACAGTCAGCTTGCCGAGACAGACACATGGATATGACATATTTAGCATTTTTAGCTCCCAACAGCTTAGAAAATGTCTCTGGAAACCTAGACAAATGCTTTTCCCAGCATGCTTTGCAAACAGGTTTATGGTGCCTGTCCCCTGATTGGCCCAAAGCTAGACCACTGACCCAAGTATATGGGTTACCACTAACCCAAAAAACGGGTCACCCCCAGATAAATACTACTATATTCGAACAACTCTGGAATTGGGTCAAAATAATATCCCAATAATTCAAGGAAGGGTTGTGGCTCTGAGAAATGACCCCGAAATTTGACCTAACACAAATGACCCATGATTTGGGTCAAGAAATGACCCATGAGTTTTTAGTGTGCACCTCCTGAGCAAGGCCCAAATTAGGTTTTGAGAACCTTATCTGTAACAGAGCTGTAGCGCATGGGGAAAAACAGAACCTGTGAAATACATTGCATGGTTCACTTAGTTATTGTGATCGAATAGAGCTACAAGAGAACTGTACAGGCCTGAACCCGACTCTGAGGAGGTCGTGGCTCTGTTATGTTGTAACCGTTTCAGCCACGACCCTCCAAAAAATCATATTTGAACTGGGGACCTCCAACCCCGACAAGCACTTGGAATGTACAATATCCACAACTTTCCAAAACCCCATCGTGCACCCCATCCTCCAGTAAATTCCCGCGGAAAGAGGTGGATAGGAGTTGAGGAATTCAATTTTGTTTCACTCGGTTCCACAGATAATTATTGTGAAAATTGCAGATCGACAAGCTTTACAGCGCCTTGCATTGCGAAGCGTTGTAAGTGTTGTGTAATGCAATTACAAAAGGGTTCTTGCTACGACGAGGTACAATAATACTGTAGGCTTTATTCACACACAGGCTTTCACACACCGGCCCTATTGGAATGTCATTCATGGAACTGTCTGTATTCAGCGTCCACCATATAAGGCATGTACGGGCATATAGGGCAGTACCAACTAACACATGGGTGTCTGGACTAAACCATTATGCTGTGTATCTAGCTGATCACACCACAGTAAGCTTGTAGCTTATAGGTTTGGGCCTACAAGCCAGGCACGTTACCCCTAACCGCTCCCTGAAGCGCGGCCCATGTAGAACCCACTGCTCCTGATACCTACAGTAGATACCATGTTTCACTGTTTTTGCATAGCCTACAGTAACATTATACCTCAAAGGAGTGCAGACCAAATGATTCAGTAGTAGTTAGTAGTAGTTATTTAGTCACAACAAGCTCTTAATACTTTTCATTGGTTAAATATTTATAAATCCCACAGGCACACCCAATCATTTCACTTAAAAATATTTTCAAAAAAGATCTACAAACTCTCAATTGCTACTTTTGTGTGAAAAAGAACATACTGTAAAGTATGGCGATGCCGGGTTTCTGCCCGACAACAGCGATATGCTGGCCGGGAGATGTTGGACTGGTTATCCAAATGAAATTAGTAGAGTTCCAGAGACATGTATCTATGCCAAGGTTCCGCAGTTCTGGTAGCTTGTGACTGCCCATCACCATATTAAAAGACAACTTTGTTTTTTTACAACAAGGGTTCATATTTTAGATTGTAATTAGATAAGAGAAAAGATGAGTGTTAAAATGTTTTCATGTACTTCTTTCTATTGTTTTAGTGATTTTAATGACTTTGATTTCAGTGCATGCATGCAAGTGCCTAAATGTGCTTTTTAGACACAATAAAAGCCGGCAATTTCATTATTACGAACACTGCTAGCCCCCATAAGTCACATCTGCCCATTACAGATTGTGGTGCATCTTGGGAATGGGCTTATTGTATCTAAAAAGACATATTTAGCCACGCGCACGCATGCCCCCAACCACTGAAATCAATGTAATTAAAATAGCTAAAACGATAGAAAGAAGTACATGAAATCGTTTTAACACCCATCTTTTCTTTTCTCTAATTGCAATCTAAAATATGAACCCTTGTTGTGAAAAAAAAAACAAAGTTGTCCTTAAGAGACTTTGTTGGTTTTTACTTTAATTTGTTAGGCATCTGTGTAGTGTGGACTGCACAAAAATGTCCTAGAAAGGTATTTATTGAAAAGTAAACCCTGACTAGCCCCAGAGACAAGGCACCGGTAAGCTATAGGCGGACAGATTTGTCTCACCGGCGAGAGTATCTGGCCTGGTGACTTATATTGCAATTAATTTACAACATCTTACGGTCTGACTGTAGGCTATAATGTCCACATCTACCCCCACCTGAAGAGTGCTTGTTGAGAGTGAGTGACAGGCAGGTATTTCAGACTTCCGCTCCATATCTAAGAAGAGCCCTTAAGCTACGAAAGAGCTTGTTTACTGTATGTCTGTTTGAACGGGATATGACTCTCTCTCTCCAGATAAAACATATTTTTCTTTTTTGTCCTTTTTAATGAACTAAATGTCCTTAATGCAACATTCAAGGATGTTATTTAGTCACAAAAAGTGCCATGTACAAAATGATTACCCATGCATTTCTATCTGCACATTTTATCACAGTTCTATCAGTATGCAGCTATATACCAAAAATCTTTATTTATTAACTTTTATAGCTATTATAAGATTGTATTTTGCAAGTTCCAGTCCTTAAACTAGCCATATGCTTTATCTGGTGACTTGGAAAACAAATTGGCCAGAGGCCAAACTTACTTGCCGACCCACTGCTCTACAACAGTATCAATACTGTTTTGGGGTGTTTAAGCTTTCCTATTTAAATTAGTCGTGCTGGGGCTTTGCCTCAGGTGCACATGTAACTGTGGGTGAAATTCCACAAAGGATATCGTAAATCTGATGTTATCTCCCTCCCAGCGAGTGCTGTGTGTGGGTGTATTGCTTCCTCAGCAAACAGCTGTCTTCGCACGCCACTTCGTGCTTTTGAAGAGGGTGTAAGGTTTGTGTGTGTGTGCGTGAGAAAGAAGAGAGTGAGGAGTGAAAGATAAATAGAGGGAGAATTTGGGTAAGAGGGCACATGCTGTAGCAGGTGTGTCGCACCAAATTCTGGGCCCTGGGTACTGGGATTCACTGCGGGCCCCCCATGAACGCATTATTACCCATTATTTTGTGCTTTATCTATAGCAAAATAGCAGATATACAAGCTCACAGCGCGGCACCGGGTGCTGCGCTGCGAGCTTGTAGATCTGCTATTTTTTAAAAATCGTGAAAATGTGTGTCTTTGAATATTTCAAACCCTTCTAAGGTTTTTGGAAAAACCTATGTTTCTGTGTCAGTGGTGCTCAAACCTTCTCATGTGAAGGACCCCCAAAATGATATGTATATGGCCACGGACCCCCATCTCAAAATATTTAGTTCCAGTGACCCGTCCAGAAGCAAAATCTGAGTTACAAATGTTTGCTTCAAAAATACACATATTCAAAGATTTGCACACATTTTCACGACTTTTCAAAAATAGCAGATCTGCAAGCTCGCAGCGCGGCACCCGGTGCCGCGCTGTGAGCTTGTATATCTGCTATTTTTCAATAGCTACGGTATAAAATAATTAAGGCCCCTCCACCTTGCTTGGGCCCTAGAAACCCAGTCCCACTTTCCCCACCCCTTGTGACGCCCCTGTGCGGGTAGCACGCAATTACGCTACAGAGTATGTGTGAGTGTTGTGCTGTTGACTAGGAGGGGAGGAACCAGAGAAAATGGGCCAGATTGAGATTGTGCATGAAATGGCATGCGTGGCCACCATGACTGGCAGGAATTACAATGAGCCCCATATCATATTTCCACGCATGCAACACACAAGGAAAAAGGAGCTGCGCGCAGGTCTCATCGAAATAATGAATTCTGCCTTCTTAGAGATATACAGAGACGAGAGTAGTTAAATTCATTATCTTACAAGTCAGTCATTGCTGACTTTTAGGTGCGATAAGCCTCATAGCACCTAAATGTCAGCATTGATTGATGGCAAAAAGACACTGCTTGACCCCTTTAGTGTAAGGAGTCAAAAGCAACTACAGTATAATGGCTATGGAATTTCAATGCGTTAAATGCAAATATTCTTCCTTTGTTGTTTAGTAAAAGGGGGGGGGGGGGGGGGTGCATACCACAAAGAACAAATAGAAATGTGTGTACGAGAATGATTAACTGAACCCAATCTCTTAACCGCTAAACCTGGCTTCAAACTCCACTGGGAATCTATACAATGTAACCTCCCAGGGTTATATAATACCCACAGCGGACTGGGCTTCCTGTAGGAGGAAAACACATGCATGCGCGCGCACGCACACACAGGCTTGCATAGTACAACTTCAGCCTGCAAAAGTCCAGCCCCCTCTCTCTTGCAACACCCTCCCAGTAGATCTTCCCTCTCACAACAAGCGGGCAGGCTCAGGCTCACTCACACAGTGCAGAGTCAGCTCTGCAGAGAGACAACAGAAGGAATGGGCAGGACAGCGACGTGGTTTCCTCCTCCTCCTGCCTGGGGCCTGCTGGCCTGGCTGTGCTGCTGCTGCTGCCTCCTCTCGGCTCCGGGGCCCGCCGAGGCCGGCCGGGTGCTGGTCATGCCCGTGGACGGCAGCCACTGGCTCAGCATGAAGCTGCTGGTCAAGGAGCTGGCCGAGAGGGGCCACGAGGTGCTGGTGCTGGTGCCCGAGACCAGCCTGCTCATCGGCGGCTCGGCCAACTACAGGACCGAGTCGTTCCCGGTGCCGTACAAGAAGGAGGACCTGGACAGCACCCTGTCCAACCTGAACCCCTTCCTGAAGACGGCGGGCTTCCTGGACGTCTACGTCAACATGCAGCGCCTGATCAACTTCACCAGCCTCCAGGTGGTGGGCTGCGAGAGCCTGCTGTACAACGAGGAGCTCATGGGCCGGCTGCGGGGCAGCTACGACCTGGTGCTCACGGACCCGTTCCTCCCCTGCGGCGGCATCCTGGCGGAGACCTTCCAGATCCCGGCCGTCTACTTCCTGCGGGGGCTCCCCTGTGGGCTGGACACGACGGCCGCCCAGTGCCCCTCTCCGCCCTCCTACGTCCCCGTCTTCCACACGGACAACACGGACCGGATGAACTTCCCGCAGAGGGTCAAGAACGTCCTCATGTACGTGATGGAGTCCTTCCTGTGCCGCATCATGTACGCCAGCTTCGACGAGCTGGCCGGCAGGTATCTGGGCGGCGGCATGACCTACAGGGACGTGTTGGGTCACGGCGCCATCTGGCTGCTCAGGTACGACTTCACCTTCGAGTGGCCCAAACCCATCATGCCAAACATGGTCCATATCGGCGGCATCAACTGTGCCGGGAGGGAACCCCTGCCTACTGTGAGTGTGTGAAGAGCCTGTGCTTAATGCCACTTAGAACCTGATGGCCGTAATGTTTGTGTACTGTATGTCATTATAGATTAAGAAACAAAAGCAGATCTACAAGCTTACAATGCAGCACATCGCGACTCGTTGGGAGCTTGTAGATCGACTATCTTTGCCGTGCAACACTGTCATATACTGAGAGAGGGCTTAAGTGACAAAACATGTGTCTTCCTCCATGCTACAAATCACTGACAGATCCAGGCATAATCCCCTGAAACGGCCGAGTCTCAAAATGGTCTATTTGTTGTCAAATTCTGGCTTTACGAAATATAGCATGTTTACACTCTCACTGTCCAGCACATGTGAGCGAGCGCACACACAAATACCTATATGTCCATCTTTGCTACCGCAAGACTGACTGCACAACATTTAAACTCATAAGGGAGCACAACACAAACGACATGTATTTATTAGGGAATACACAGGAAAGGTTGCAATTCGTCTCTTTAAGTATTTTAGTACACAATATGGAGAACAATGCCCCAGAGAGCCAAGTCTGAATATCATTAACTACACATCCTTAAATCTTATAAATAGCAGCTCAATATTCTGTAACCAACTAAGGCTGCATTGACAACTTTTCACTAGGGCAACATGCCAATGTTGAAATGATTATCAGGGCGGCTGCAGCTGTGTGTGTGTGCGTGTGTGTGTGCGTGTGTGTGCGTGTGTGTGTGTGTGTGTGTGTGTGTGTGTGTGTGTGTGTGTGTGTGTGTGTGTGTGTGTACACAGGGAGTTAGCTTGCAGTGTGATAACAACGTGAATGTGGGTGTTGCTTCCACTGCTCTTGTGACTTGTCCTCTGGAAACACTCACGGTGCAGGCTGTGAAATTTGAACCAGGAAAAGGCAGTCCCTTGGACTCTGGCCATTGTTAAACAGAGGAACTTTGGGAGCCTTGTTCTGTTTGCAAGCAGATGCACGTATCCTACAAGTTAAGCGAATAATTCCCGTGAATGTTCAGCATGTTTATAACAACTTTTTCATTAAAACTTCACAGTGTTTTTTTGTTTTTATTTTGTGAAAGAAAGGCTTCGCTTATGTCATGGCCAAAATAGGGACGCCGGATATAAGTGCAGCACATGCAAAATTTGTACTTTTATAAAGGCCAAACTGTGCCACCAATGCAACTAGTCGCAACTCCTTGCAACAAAAGGCCATGTCACACCAATGCAAATACTTGCAACTGCCATTGGGGATAATGGTTGCGAGTATATTTAGTTGCATGTTGCATTGGTGTTGACTGGCCTTTATGTTTACTGTATCAAGTATGTACTTCAAATACTCAGCCTACTTTCACAATGTAAGTGTCTCTGAAAATGCTTACCTAAAAGACAGTTGATTGAAGTTAGAGTCATGTCAACAGTGAACGTATCCCACATGACTTTATGTATTATGCTTTATGTACTGTATGTGTGTGTATCTTATATACACAGATCAGCCAACTGAAAAACCCCAGGACAAAAATCCACTCGTCCTAGACAATTTGCACTCCTGGCCCCCAAACTGTGGAATAAACTCCCTGTCGCACTTAGAACTACAGACTCACTCCCTAGCTTCCATTAGAACGAATTAGAACTCACTCCCTAGCTTAGAACTACAAACTCACTCCCTAGCTTAGAACTACAGACTCACTCCCTAGCTTCCGCCGTGGACTGAAGACTCCACCTAAACCCATAGCACTACTGAAACACTCCCCCTTCCCTCAATGACTATTCAGATAGCATTTTTAGGTTTTAGAAGTTTTTTACTGATTAGGTGCGGGGTCTACCTATGTTATTGTTTTTCTAGATTGACATTCCTATGCATTTGTTGTTGTTAATGAACTGACATATCATCATCTTGCTTATTATAGTGATGTGTATTACCTGCTTATTGTAAGTCGCTTTGGGTCAAAAGCGTCTGCTAAATGTCTAAACTGTAAACTGCATTTAAGTAATCATATAGAGCACCGAAGTCCTGAATAACATTGGGTCATCTTACAATTGGCTTGTATAAGCATTGTGGTCCAAAAAGAAACAAACTGTCTCAGAGTTGGCTCTGTATCGTTTCCGATCATTTGTTTATTTTTGGAACACAGTTCTTATTTGATGCGATATGAAAAAGGTCTATTGGGAATTAAGAACGTGACCCAGAGGTAGGATGTGTGTATTACATTACATATTACATACAGACTTCGGGGTTCTATAGCCCACATGTATTGTAATGAATGGCTCCGGAGAAATAATGGTCTCCCATTTCCTCTAATCTCTACGCAGGACGTCGAGGAATTTGTAGAGGGCTCTGGAAAGGATGGTTTTATTGTCTTTACCCTGGGCTCCATGATATCCTCCATGCCTCCGGAGAAGGCCAAGGTCTTCTTTGATGCCTTCAGAATGATTCCTCAAAGGGTAAGAAATAAGAACAGACAGTGTCCCACTAAAGGCCGGCGTTTTGTATTGTGTCATATCGTATATAGTTAAAGGTGATACACCATGCATTTAAAAAGTATTTATGTCATATTGTTTATGTCCCAAAAACGTTTTTCAAAAGGTTTGAGGCTAAATTACCACTCCTGAATAGAGAGCCTCTCTCATTTTTGAATGGCTCTCAGAGCATTTCAGCTGCAGTACCACCTTTGGCCTGAACTGCTCCACCCACCCCCCCCCCCCCCCCACCCCCCCCCTTTTTTTTTGAAAAAAAAAAGATTTTTTGAAAAAAGAAAACTGAAAAAAAAGAGAAAATTCTTCAAAAACGGCCGTCGCTGACGTCATCGACGGAGGCAAATCTAGACAGCCTGTTTTGAGAACCCGTGGAATGCTTTTAACCTCTGACTTCCCAAAACCAGAGAAAGACACAACGGTCTGAAATGGGACTTTGTGAGGATAGAAGGTGCTAGTGGGACCCCAAAAAAAGGTTTTAAAATAGGAAAAGTGAAATTTCATGGTGTATCACCTTTAAAGCTGATGCCCTATTTGATCACGCTACTGTGACTACTGCAACTCAAAAGTCGCTTGTAGATCTGCTACTTTTGATGCTATTGAATTTGAATCCTGAAAAGTAACCGTTTTTGGACGATATCAGCTCATGTCTAGATGCAGTTGAGAGGGGTTGCCGTTCACACTAGAGTTGGGCACAGTGGGCAGTTAACCCAAAATATATCTAAACCAGGGGTGGGTAAACTTTGATGATAGAGAGGACCACTACATTTCCACATTCACTCCAGAGGGCCATATCCCTTGGCATATTGTTACTGTCGAGCAGAAACCTCTTATCTCCATTAACTCAGTGAATGCCACCCTTTATTCAAAATCTACAAAACTGGTGCCAGCCATTTTGCTTAATTTTGCCTTTTTATGGGGGCCAAAATCATATTTTGTACTTAAATTACATATATAAATCTATGCTTCTATCGAAAGCCACACTACCCCTCTTACAAAGGAAAACATGTATATTTATATATATATATATCCTATCATTAGATTTGGGCTTCAATAGAACATGTGTAAGATGTCTTGATCATCATCATATGTGTGTGCTGTGATGGGCCCTGTGTGCAATCTGGAGTGCAATACCATTTGAAAACCACCAGAGGGTGGTCTCCTACTATCTGATCAACTAACAGAAGAAGGAAGAAGACGTCCATCTTTTTTTTGGTTTGGGCCTGTTGTTTACATTTTGGCCAGGCCTTTTAGCTAGCATGCTACACACTTCGGAACCCTGGCGATCGCGATCAAGGATAGGTAGAGAAGAATGGATGGCACCGCTGGAATCCTGAGAATTTTCTGCGTTTTTTGAGTACTTATAGTTCGTCAGGGATGCACGGGAAAGTGTATAAACGAACGTTTTAGATAACATTTAAACGGCCGGAACCAATCTTCGGCTATACCGATTTTCCGCCGGACTGTGTTACACTGGTGCTACAGTCAAATCGGCCGTATCGCTCAGGTCACGGAGGCATATGGCCAACTTCTAGAGCGATTTTTTTGAAATTACAATTATGAAAAAATTATAAAACTTTTGATTAATTAAAAAGACGTAAAAGACGTTTATGGCACCGAGGTCCAAAGACGTATAAGACGTTTATGGCGTTCAGTGAGTTAAAGGACAACTCCGCCCTAAATCACTTCTAGGCTCATTTTCCTACTTACCTGTATATTGATCCCAAAAGACTGTCCATGGGGTCTATTAGGCAGAAATGCCCTTGTTGTCCAGTTTCCCCAGCAGAACCCAGCAGCTCTCATAGCATAGAGTGGAGCATATAAGCCTATCGCTTTTACACTATTTTGTTGTGGTCAAAAGTGATTTTCTTTTTCATGAATGTGTTACTAGTTCTCATTACAAACACACCTATGCCTTGGTTTTCCCACACAAGCCACCACAATCTCATAAATAATGTTTTGGGGTGAGCATTCGGCACAAGTGCCAATCAAAGTGACTGCACTGGCCAATCACAGGGCATCTTTTCCGGGACTTGGCAAACACACAAAAGTATAACATTTGTTTAGCAGAGTGTAGTGGCTTGTGTGGGACAACGATGGCATGGATGTGTTTGTAATTACAACTAGTACCACATTCATGAAAAATAAAAATACTTTTGACCACAACAAATAGTTTAAAAGCGATAGGCTTTTAGGCTCCACTCTATGCTATGAGAGCTGCTGGGTTCTGCTGGGGAAACTGGACAACAGGGGCATTTCTGCCTAATAGACCTCATGGACAGTCTTTTTGGATCAATGTAAGTAGGAAAAAAAGCCTAGAAGTGATTTAGGGCGGAGTTGTCCTTTAAGAGTAGCAACAATAGCCGATCTACAAGCTCAAAACGCGTCGTGCTGCGACGCGTTTTCAGCTTGTAGATCGGCTATTTTTGCTACTTTTGAATTGGAATCCTGAATTAGCTTTTGTTATTGTTTAATTGCAATCCAATGCATTTAGTTACACTTATGTTAACTTTATGAACTTAAATACAAATACAATGGACATAAACAAGACATTTTAATACTACTATGCTAGTCATTGAACTACTAATATAAAGTAATTAAAGCGGATCATGTTTGCATGTTTGGAATTGTAACAGCTGAAATCAGTAATATCAGTATTCCGCTATTAACCTGCGGGCTGCATTAAGTGAAGGTGGGCCAGTTGCCCATGTATGATCTAAACTGATATTTAGAAGAACCAATAACCGACATGGAACCAAATAATCGAGAAGAAATGTTGTTGTTTTTTGTTTTGTTTTATTTTTGCTACAAAGGTTTTCGAACAGTATATCAACAAAATATATTTTTCTTCATAATCTACTAAATCTGATTAACCACTTTAACCCTTTATTATATACTCTGTTGTACAATGGTGGTGTGCAAAAATAGCTGATCTGCAGGATCGCAAGCTGAGAGCTTGTAGATCGTGCATTAGAATGTCTCTCACTTGTGACCACTTTTGATTAGGTCCTGCATGCTCACTACTATGCAAAAAACTGTGCTGAAAATCGAGACAAGACAGTCTATTATCGGCTTCCATCAGGAAGCTCAACAATATAATAGGCCAGGGCAGGGCGCGAAATTAGTGCTTAAAAAAAAAGATTTCAAAAAATGTTTTTTTCTTTTATTTTTACATTTATGTTAAAAAATAAATCATGATTCTATCCATTTTGAATAGCTTGAATACATGATTACTATGCAATTGACAGATTGTTGATATTATTGACATTGGTTCTCAGTTAATAAGTAGTATGTTTAGAAATGGTAGTGGTACGGCCCACCCTGCTCGCTGTAACTTGTACATGTTTAAAATAAAAAATATGTTGTATAGCCCGGCCCCCGACCCCCCCACCCTACGAGGTGGTAGGGGGTCCCTGCTCCATCTCCCCATCAGTTTGGGGGTCCCCGGCCTGAAAACTGTAATAGGCTATACTGTATAAGTATATCGCTGTTGTCGAGCAGAAACCTCTTATCTCCATATTCAAACCTTTTTCATAAATCAATGTACTACATACTACAGTGTCACACAAAAACATCTAAAGTAGAATATCTAATTTGAACTTTTGTTGTTTTTGAATTTGAATCGTGAAAATTAACAGTTTTGTGAGGTTTCCACCTGACAGCAACAATATACCAGGCTACTGTATGGACAATAAATGAAGTAACCCGTGGTGCACACAGTTCCACTGGTGCTGGTTGGTTGTTTGGTTGCATTTAATCAGTTAAATTCTAGTATATTGAGTATTATTCAAGTAATGATTTAAGTGCCATGGCCAACGCTGACACTGAAAATTGTATGGGACATTTATAATTTGCAGAAACACAAATTGTTTATTTTACAAAGCTGATCATTTTCATAAATCTTTCTGCAATCTTTTCTTGCTTAAGCTGTGAGAGATTTGTCCAGTCAGCATTGCCTGTCGGCTTAAGCACTAAATCCTGCCTAACTGAGACGTAGAACTTTGACCCTGAATGTAGCTGGCCATAAAAAATAAAACGAGAAGAAAAAAAAATGATACAAGGCCAAACAGTGCATGCTTTACAGCAGTGGTTCTCAAAGTGGGGGTCCTTGAGGGGGTTCCAGGGGGTCCCCAGCAAAATGTGTTAATACAGCATCATTTTAACCCCTCATCCATATTTTATACGCTGTCTATTCAAAAATAGAAGATATACAAGCTTACAGCACGTCACTTCGAGCCCAGAGTTTTGGGAAGAATCTTTAACATTTTTGAATAATTTTCCATTTTCCTTGACACAAATCTTCTCTTCTGGGGGTCCAGGGCACACAATCTTTTTAACTGGGGATCCGCGGCCAAATGCATATCATTTTAGGGGTTCCTGGCATGAAAAGGTTAGAGAAACAGTGCTTGACAGTAACCTGGTGCTGTTGATGTTCCACTAGGTTTTATGGAGATACACTGGTCCTGTACCTGAAGACGCACCCAAGAACGTCAAGCTGATGAAGTGGCTACCTCAAAACGACCTTCTAGGTATGTGTGTGTGTGTGTGTGTGTGTGTGTGTGTGTGTGTGTGTGTGTGTGTGTGTGTGTGTGTGTGTGTGTGTGTGTGTGTGTGTGTGTGTGTGTGTGTGTGTGTGTGTGTGTGTGTGTGTGTGTGTGTGTGTGCGCGTGCGTTTCTGGGCTAGAAAATATACAATTCTGTGATTCTATTCATCTTTAACCACTTAAGATGTGACTACTAATCTTTTAATCTTTTACCACTTAAAGGAGCAGTTCACCCTCAAAATGACTTTTTTTCTACTGATTACTCATGCCATGGAGACTTGAGTTCAATAATGTTTTTTTTGTTATTTGTCGCATTCGTAGTATAAAAATTTTGTTAGAATAAATTTACCCCCATTGATTCCGAATGGGGACCCGAATGCATTTGGGTCCCCATCCGGAATCAATGGAATTTAGGAATGCGACAAATACAATATTATTGAACTCGAGTCTCCATGGCATGAGTAATCAATAGAAAAAAAGTCATTTTGTGGGTGAACTACTCCTTTAAGCCCAATATATACTTTGTTGTACAAATAATGGTAGTCGATCTATAGATTAACAATTTCTAACTTTTGAAAACGCTTGGCTATAATGTACACAAGATATGAATGGGAGCTTTCTTTTGCATTATGATCAAACTATATGTACAGTATTTAATCTACACTGGCCACACACAGCGTTGCCAAAGTGCCAAACTAAAATGCATCAGTTGAATCGTAAGCCTAAAGTAAACTCTTTATCAAAGCCGGTCCATGACCGTTGGGTGTGGACGTGGTCGTGTCAGCGGTGAATGTTTGAGTGAATAATGGGATGTGGGGGCGTTGCCAGTGTTGTTTTTAAGAGCAAATTTTGATTTAGTTTTAGTCATAGTCTTTTGAATAGAATGTAATTTAGTTTTAGTCATAATTTAGTCACCTGAAAAGTATTAGTTTTAGTCTAATTTTAGTCTACTGAATATCATAAGATTTTAGGCGACTAAATCTACAGTTGATTTAGTCGACTAAAATGTATTTTGGCAGGCCTTGATGGCATCGTAATGACTGATTTTACACTTGGTTGTGTGCTGAAAATAGCAGATCTACAAGCTCACAACGCGTCGCAGCGTGACGCGTTGTGAGCTTCTCTCACACTGAGAGCTTCTCTCACACTGAGACAAGCTTTTTTTCCAGCTTGGAAATTTTAAAAGCTGGTTTGCATAGAGAATACATTGAATTACCAAGCAAACCATTAGCTTGGCTTTTCTGTATGTGAATGAGGCATACGTTTTAGTCATCACAGCTTAGTTTTTGTTTAGTTTTTATTTAGTTTTCGTCTGTGAAAAAGTCGACAAACATTTTTTGTCATAGTTTTAGTCGACAAAATCAACACTGGGCGTTGCACAACTTCAGTGAGAGTGTAAACAAACGGGAACCGCTATGGCCCGGAGGATAGCACCGCTAGGCACCAACTGCTGCCGCTCAGAGCTCCGCCTGCACCCAGTTTGGCAACTAACTGCGGTTCAGACAAGGTCACACAACTCTAATGTAGAGTTATAGGGCAGCGATTTCTTTATCTTTTTAAATGTTCACAGACTACCGGTTTGATATGCATTAGGCCATTGGTTCTCAAAGTGGCGTCCGGGGACCCCCAGGGCAGCGTCCTTTGGGTGGCGTTCCAGGGGGTCCCCAGCAAAAGTAGTCAATCACGATCATTTTAATCACTTTATCCATTTACATGTTGGCTGTTAAGAAATATAGCAAATCTACAAGCTCACTTTGTGCCGTGCTGCGAGCTTATACATTTTTTCCCCCCATATATCTTCTCTTTTGGGGGTCCATGGCACAAACCATTTTCAGATGGGGGGTCTGCGGCCAAATACATATCAAAGTGTTTATGTAACTCTGAGAGCAAATGTGCAAATGGAACCAAACATTTGGTTCCTCTGTAACTGTACTGTAACTTCTCAGTGTTACAGACCCATAAGGGTCCTTTTGGACCCCTGGTTGTCCCCAGACCTAACGTTGTGAGTTAGTTAGGACTCTGTGTCTTGCTCAAGGACACTTCGACACAGATGGGCCTGTTTGGGAACTTTCTTGGCCCAGACTCTGCCCCTGCCTGTAAAGGCTCCAGGGACGTGCTGGCCATTGGGAAAAGCGGGACAACTCCCGAACGGCCGGTTCATTCCCGGCCGGTCCAAATTGAAATAAAATGTCAGCCTTTGTTCCATTTTGGGGGCTGGGCGGCCAACAAAGTAAGTCGTCACTGTCGGGCAGAAACCTCGTATCTCCAAGTTTCAAATGTGTACATTTTTTCGCAAAGCAAAGCAAAGCCCTGCGTCATCATACAAGGCCGTCGCACAAAAGTAGTGAAAACAGCAGATCTACAAGCACACAACGCCTCGCACCGCGAGGCATTGTGTGCTTGTAGATCGGCTGTTTTCACTAGTTTAAATCATTTTTAAAATGATAAATACAAAACAAACGCTTTTGGACATACAAGACAAGGTTTCCACCCGACAACGACGAAATATAACTCATGTAATTGGCCCACTGGCTTGTCACTTGTCTGAAATGGCAAATCTTTGAGTAGCAGCAGCAGCGCTATAGAGAGAGATCTCTCTCTATAGCGCGCAATGAGGGCCTCTACAACTCTTTTTCCCGGGCTGAATCAGGGGCCCAGCACGTCCCTGAAAGGCTCTGACCCTTCCAAGCTGAGGTACAGTCTGCCCCTATATCAGTTAACGTCCATTAGCATTTGTGCCGTAAACATTGGTCATACATGGTTGTGTATCGTGCAAACCGGTTTTCGCTGTGATACTTACTTCCTGAAAGGTGTTACTGTTCAGGAAATGGAAGAAATGATCTTGATGATGATCTAGTTTTGTGAAATCACACATGGAGTCACAACAGGCTCTTGTTAATATCTTTAATTCTGTTTGATATTTATAAAACCCACAGACACACGTAACCATTTTCAATTTTGCCGCTAACTTGCAAAAATAGCAGATCTACAAGCTCACAATAGCGTGCTGTGTTGTTGTAAGCTTGTATGAAGTATTGCTTGTATTGCTCTTGCATGATGAAGCAGGGCATACATTTATGAAAATAATAAATACAAAAATAAATATGCAGATTTGACTTGTTAAATATACATTTTTCCAAAAAAATAAAAATAATAAAAAATCTGTCCAAAACTGTTATTTTTCAGGATTCAAATTCAAAAGTAGCAAAAGTGGCAGATCTACATGTCCTTTGACAACCTTACTGTATGTATCCTCATCTCCAGTTGAACCTTGCCCTGACCAGCTAGTTTGCCACGATAGGATGAGATAATATGGGGTCACAGTGGAACATGTGAATGGCATAGAGTAGATGAAAGAAAGGAAAAAAACATAAGTTAAGCCTGTTTAACAACCACCAAACAATCCATTCCAAGTTACTTGTTTTACCTGCCCTGTGAACAGGAGTATCAATCAAGTGTACACGCTCAGAAACTTGTCACACAGCAGTAAATGATTAATGGACCCGCTACATTTTAGCTTTAGAGACAGTGAGTCAGCAAGTGTTTCACCTGGGCTGGACTTTACGCCCAACAACGATCATACAGACTTTTTCTTTGTATTTTTGGAGCGGTGAAAGCGCTCCCAATAGACAGGTATGTCTGTGGCTGGCTATGTGGCTATGTGGCTATGTGGCTGGCTATGTCTGTAGCCTGGCAATACCTTAAGTGGCCACACAAGTTAAAGGAGGGGCGCTGTTGTGCAGACACACACACACACACACACACACACACACACACACACACACACACACACACAGGGTATAGCTGCTCAGATTCACCGCTCCACTTCGAACCGAGGTTTGATTTTTTTTTAGAAGATTCCAGTTTTCTCTCTTTTTGCCATGCCTGTCTGAATCCATTGAAGCAACAATCCATACGTTTTATGTGTGCTGTCTCCCTCTCCTGATGAAGACAGGTAATTGCATGTTAGTTGGAGTTCAGACATGCAAGCCATCTGCTTCAAATAACTTTATTGACATAGTCAACCAGTGGATGTCCTATACCCCTGTGATTCTCAAACGTTTTCAAGTCAAAGACCCCCACATTGATATGTATTTGCCCCCCCCCCCCCCCCCCCCCATCTGAAAAGGTTTTGTGCCCAGGACCAAGAAAGAGAGAAAAAGATTTCCAAACATTTTCGATATTTAAAAAAAAAAGCAGATCTACAAGCTCACAGTGCACAGACTTTGTGCCATGCTCCGAGATTGTACTGCTATTTTTTCAGCAATGGTTCTCAAAGTGGGCCCAGGGCCAGGCAGCTTCAGGGTTCCTTGTGGGGGTTCCAATGGTTCCATTTGTACATAGGCTACTCTCAGAGTTATGGGGGTCCTTGAAATCATTTAAAAGAATTGAGCCATACAACCGTAACCCTTTAATTTATTAAGATAAGTCCATGAGTTGTAGACTTTAAACACAACAAATCAAGTTTCTAGGTCAGTGTTTCTCAACCAGTGGTCCAGGGACCACAAGTGATCCTTGAGGGGGTTCTGGGTGGTCCCCAGATGGAGAGTTTGTAACCAAATGGACCTTTATAGATCTTTAACTCTTGAAAGTGTAAAATGCTCTCAAGAGTAAAATTATTGTTAAACAATGCATTTCTTAATTTTCAAAAAGTCCACACTTAGAGAATATTGAAGGATTGTTATTTTGATCAACATTTGCCTGTTAGCCCTCCTACACTCTAACCTAACGCGGACAGTTTAGTGTAGGCAGATGGGCTTGCGTGGCGAGTCTCTCCGCAAGTCTCCAGCCAATAGCATGTGTTCTCCTCCCCCCACCCCCCCCTCTGCTCCTCTGCTCAGCGCAGAGAACGCTGCTGCGTCATGACGTCAACACATTTGGTGCGACGCTCTCTGCACTCTGATTGGTTAGGGAAATTCTACACTTCCCACAACAGTGATCATAACGCGATCGCCCAGGCTTCTTTTTCTTCCGATCGCCAAAAGAAGTATGGGTTTCCGAGGCTAGCCCTCCTATGGTACCACCACATCAATTAAACATGGAATTGTTGACAAAATCTTATCCAAGATAAGGTCTGACAGGCTAAATGTCATCAAATGGTGGTCCGTGGCTCAAACGCAGGATAAAGAATGGGCCTTGATATGAAAAGAGTTGAAAACCACTGGTCTAGGTGGCTCTCACAGCAACAAGCAGACCCTGGACATTTTGTAGCTGAACATAAAGTTGTTTGGACTGACTCCAGTGCTTTTTTTCCTGCGGTCAACAAACGGCAACCATGGCGACCCCTCCTCTCAACCCGGCTCGGTACAATAACAAGCTACTAACAATGATTTTGAAGGTTTGGTGGAAACCTTCCAAACGCACTCCCTCGTCCATGAAAACCTTCAAGCCCAAAAGAAGCAACTAGGCTAGGTTTTACCACTTTGCATCAGCTATTTGAAAAATAGCAGATCTACAGTACAAGCTCACAACACGTCGCATCGCGACGCGTGGTGAGCTTGGTGAAATATTTTGAATCTTGTAGAACTATTTTTAGATGGGGTGTCCGTGGCCATATAGCTGGGTGTCCTTGAAATGAAAAACAAAAACTAAGAAGAAGAAAACATTAGAAAACAAGTCAAAATAAGCAACTGTACAGGAAAAAACAAGCCCAGAGTCGCTTAACATATAAGCAGACATGGCAACACTGTCCCTGGCTCTGTACAAGGCATGTTGTAGCTTGGTTGTGCTTAGTTTACACAAAGCAGTTTAACCACTTTCAACCGGCCCTGTGTTGGGCTTGTCATTAGTCATATGAATCAAGAGGGATTTGTTTGTCACTTTACTAATACAGGTAACAAATATTGGTGTGGCGTGTTCCCCACAGATTACTATTGTGCTTTACAGGCAGCAGTTGACATTAATAAAGTACATTTACGTACTGTGTCTGTACTTAAAGCTGTACTACAGTGTAATGTAACTTTCCTCTTCTACCCTGGATTTGAACCCAGTTTCCTGCGCAAGGAAACAGGGTTCTTATTTTTCTATTTTTACCATTGAGCTAATAGAGCCTACCTGCTTGCTCTGGGAATACATTTATTCTTGACCATCAGGTCCTGTGTCTACAGCAGGGAGACAAAATACAACCATCCCAATTGTTTAAGTTATAATGTATTAACATACTCTGGCAAACAGATTAGACAAAATTACTTTGTATTCATTATAAGACGTTTTGTGTCTAAATTGTTCACCTCAGAATAAGGTTAATGAAAGCTGTTAACTCTTTTGCCGCCATTTAGGTTGTTTACAGGCTGCTCACGACCATCAAAGTAGCTTACCTTTGCGAATTTATAAAAAAAGGTCCATCCATTATTTCCCATCGCGGTAGTAGGGTCCCATAGTTGTTTGGTTGCCTTTTCCGTTTTTATGCCAATGTTATTAACCCATTCAGAACGGGTACACATTATTATGTATCATTATTTTATGCTTTAACTATTGAAAAATAGCAGATATACAAGCTCTGCGAGCTTGTAGATCTGCTATTTTTGAAAAGTCGTGAGAATTAGAATTCTATAAGTGTCTTTTGAATCCTTCTAAGGTTTTTTGAAAACCCTATGTTTCTATGTCAGCAATCTGGCCTGCCATCGTCAAAGAAAAGGTCCTTTTCACTTAACTGGAGCTCAGTTAGTCTGTTCTTGAGAGACTACTATGTCAGTGTTTCTCAAACCTTTTCATGTGAAGGACCCCCAAAATCATATGTATTTGGCCACGGACCCCCATCTCAAAATATCTAGTTCCGGGGACCACCCAGAAGCTAAATCTGAGTTACAAACATTTGCTTTGAAAACACATATATTCAAAGATTTGCACACATTTTCACGGCTTTTTCAAAAATAGCAGATCTACAAGCTCGCAGCGCAGCACTCAGTGCCGCGCTGTGAGCTTGTATATCTGCTATCTTTTAATAGTTAAAGCATGCAATAATTTTAGGCCCATTAAACCCTGTGGCTCCTGGTTTGCGCAGATGTAAATGGCGTTATAAATAAAATGCATTATTATTATTATTGAGTGTGTGTGTGTTTTGTCCATGGTTCTACTCCTCAGGCCATCCCAAGGCCAAAGCCTTCCTGACCCACGGAGGAACGCACGGCATCTACGAGGGCATCTGCAACGCCGTTCCCATGGTGATGATGCCGCTGTTCGGGGACCAGGCGGACAACGTGCACCGCATGGTGTCCCGTGGCGTGGCCGAGAAGGTCAGCCCGGTCGACGTGACCTCTGAGGAACTGGCGGCTTTGCTCAAGAAGGTCATCGGTGACAAAGGGTACGTAGGCAGCAGCACTATATACACTGTTCATTTAACCCAGATTTAACCTGCATTGATTTAATACTCCGCTGTCTAACATTAAGGTGATGAAAAGAAACGAATGGGTGAACTGTGTGATTGTGTTTTAGTGCCACAAATGTTTGGCGAAAAAGTAGTCTCAGCTGCCTGTGGTCTCTATTCATTCATCGTGTTCATGAGAAGTCGCCCCCCTTCAAATGCAGGATGTGCAAAAAAAAGATGGGGAAAAGCATATATTGTAGTTAGCAGATAGGTATATTGCACTATAAAGTACGTACATAAAACAAATTCTGGTCCTTAACTCTGTAAAAATTTACCCAGTTTGAATCTGTTTTTGCACAATTACTAGTAATAGAAATTATAACTATATTGCTCACCATTGTCTTTTTATAGTTTTGTTGCCATCCCCTTGACTTAGAATTATTTGTAAAATTATGTAGCCTAAGTATAGTGCTTGGTGTGAATGGCCCTTAAGAGATAAGAGACATTCTAAAGTTGAAATGTATAATTATTAATCATCAAATTACATTTAGATGACAATTTAGACAATATTTGTGTATCACCTCTGTCGGGTGGAAACCTCATACCGTATGTCCAAAACTGTTACTTTTCAGGATTCAAATTCAAAAGTGGCAGATCTACTGTACAAGCTCAAAACGGGTGTAAACAGTTGCAATTGCTTCTTTGGGGAGGGGACATAATATACAACTTACAGATTGTAGCTTTAAGAACGGCAAAATTACCTTGTGAATCTACTACTTTTGATGCTTTTGCGGGGCACTGTTAGTATGATCAAGAAAGACATTCATTTACAAAAAAAGTTAAGGGTTAAGAGCTTTCTGCCCCGACAGCAATGATACGGTCGCTCTCAAGCAATACAATGAGACTCATAACGGTCGCCTGCCAAGGCCAAATAGGAAAACCTAGGGCAACTGTTACCCTACACTACTGGAACAAAAGTTGTACTGACTCTGACCTCTAAGTTCTTTCCCAGAGAGGGTTGCTTGTGGCGCCTTGCTGTGGCTCCCTTTATTGCTTTATCTTTTATTCTTGCTTTTTTCTTATTCTTGATTTATTTGCACTAACATTGGACACTTATTTTTGGCCCTGCACTGTTGGGTTGTGTTGGTTGAATTGAGTGCTATTGCTGTGTTGATATGACGATGAGATACTTGTGTTGCTCTGACTGTTATGTACACTTTTGTTTGGCACTGCATTGTTAAGTTGTGCTTTGAGCATTGCTTTTTAGTGTGACATGTCACATGTGCATTGAATGTTTCTTGGTCACTTTATGTATATATTCTTCTTTCTTTTTATGACAGCTTTTTTGACACTTATGTTTATATTCTTCTTTTGTGTGCCTTGCTTTTTTTGACTGTACACAACAGTACTCTTTTTCTTACCTCTTGTAACCTTTAACTGCTATGCTGCCTCTGGACAACTTAATTTCCCCCGTGGGATAATAAAGGTATCTATCTATCTATCTATACAATACATCTCTCTCTCTCTCTGACTGCCTCTGTCCACACAGCTATCAGGAGAGGATGAACACGTTGTCCTCCATCCACCTGGACCGGCCCGTGGAGCCGCTGGACCTGGCCGTCTTCTGGACCGAGTTCGTCCTGAGGCACAACGGCGCCGAGCACCTGAAGCCCGGCGCGCTCCACCTCAACTGGATCCAGTACCACAGCCTGGACGTCATGGGCCTGCTCCTCCTCATCGCCGCCACCGTGCTGCTGGTGACGCTGAAGTGCTGCTTGTTCTGCGGACGCAGGTGTTACGCCAAGGTGACCGCCGGCAAGAGGAAGACGGAGTAGGCAGACTGCAGTGGTTCTCAAACTTTTAAATGTCAAGGTCTCCCCTTACTTACTCTGACAGTGTACAAATGGAACCGGGGACTGCCCCATGGTTCGAACTCCCGTTGGTCCGACCAGGTTTAAAATTCACCAGGTTAGCGTTCACCAGCGTCGGCAGGTTAGCTACTTACCGGGTTAGCATTCACCAGCGTTAGTTTTACTGAGGTTAGGGTTAAGGTTAGGTTTAGGTGGTCGGACCAAAGGGAGTTAGAACCAAGGACACGTTACCATTGTTCCATTTGTACACCGTCAGAGTAAGTACAGACTTGTAAGGGTCTATTTTGAAGCCCCTAAAGGAATCCACTTTGGGAACCACTCTGGGCGACTGTAGGAGCGCTTTCTTTGCAGCGCGGCACTGTTGTTGATTTCGCCGTTATAAAACTGCACTAATGAGGTGAATGGTGAGGTTGAAGGAAATAATTACTGGACTGAGATGTAAAGAAAAACACTGCTGTGCTGTGAAAACGATTAGCGTGTGTGTGTGTGTGTGTGTGTGTGTGTGTGTGTGTGTGTGTGTGTGTGTGTGTGTGTGTGTGTGTGTGTGTGTGTGTGTGTGTGTGTGTGTGTGTGTGTGTGTGTGTGTGTGTGTGTGTGTGTGTGTGTGTGTGTGTGAAACTGCAGTATTGTCATTGCATTGTCCTGAAAGGTGACATACTGCAGGCAATCAGTAAGGCTTTTTTGTTGAAAAATAAAGTTATTTTTTACAATATTGTTGCCAGATTAAGACTTGGTGTTGATTCATTTTCATGGTGTGTGACACATATCTGAGTACAACATCTTGAGGACTTTTAAAGCTCTCTCCCCCCTCTTCATCTAAAGGGGTACTGTCACTTTAAAAAGTCATCTTAAAATATGAGTTAATATTTTTATGATGTCATTGTGGGAATGCGCAATTATAAGCCAATCAAATTAATTGACTGTACTTAGACTACTTACTGTACTGGTCAGCTGTTGTTGGGGAGCGAGGGGCAGATTACACTGTGACATGAGCTTCAGACTGTTTCAGACCGTTTTCAGAGAGACCACGTGACCTACTGTATCATACTATTATAATTTTGGGGCGTGTCAGCGGGCCTTTAAGGTATATTGAAGGCCAGGTAGAACCTTGTGGAAGCCCTTGTTAGATGGTTCTGTAGTAGTATGTTTTGTGTATGTTCTTTTTCGTCACTGCTGTTGTATCCTACTTACTGGCTAACCTGCCAGTGAGAAGCCGCCATTTGGGAGGATGTTTTTTTCAGACACCATGTTCCTCCCATACATCATAGTTCTGCTTCAGCTGCTGTCCCTCACTGGTAAGATTATTCTTTTTTTAATACTTTTTAAATTTCATTCAAATGCCTAGCCTGACCCTAGCCCTAACCCTGAATTTTCATTTTGTTTCACTCCATTATATTTTTGAATGGGCGTGGCTAGTGATTCAGGGGCTGGAGCCAGGCTATCAAATGCCCTCCCATTTGGGCAAAAACATTAGATTGCTGGATAGTTTCTCGTTGTCGGACAGAAACCTCTTATCGTCATATATATCTACCTCTAACCTTTTGTGTTTTCTTTGTAAAATAATACCCTACTTGATAATACTACTTACTGTACAGTGTCACACAAAAGTATCAAAAGTAGCTGATCCAAAAGCTCTGAAGGGTTTTGACCTTGTAGATCTGCTACTTTTGCCATTTCTTTTTTCAAAGCCTGAAAATTAACAGTTTGGGATATAAGGTTTTCACTCTGTTTTTTCAATAGATATTTATACTTGAGAAGTGCTACAACGTTGCAGGGCAAAACGCTCATGACTTAAGTGCTTAATAATTCTCATTCAGTGGCATCATTGATCACTACATGGAGTCTATCTGCTGTACAGCTTTATTCACCACAAATCTATCATTCTGAACATGAACCTGTGACAGAATAGTACAGCCACGTGGTCAACTTGTGTATTTTTACTTGGCAGTGAAACTGAATCACAACTGTTGCACATAACTGTTCCTGTTCCTGTTATTACATTATTTTATTTTTTTAATAAAAATGTAATCTTAGGGGCATGCTGGTATAGCTGCTGGCTACTATAAACACAACTTCCCATTTTCAGATCCGCCTGTAAATCTGTGTTGCATGCACTGCCCCACCGCCCCACACTCTGTTCCCTGTCTCAGACTAATGGAATAACTGCCTAAAATGGATCATGTTAGTTACATCCTTTCTATCATAACAGTACCAACATAAAAAGACATACAATAAGACATTCTTACTTTCTTATTTTTTTTGGCAAGCTTCATGTAGAAGACATGGGTCATCGCCATGCTGGCTTGTGGAGGACATTTTTGTTAAATTTCCATTTTTGCCAGCGACATACAAAACGAGCAGACAATGATATTACCAAAAACACAAAGATCTAGCCCTGAATTACCATGCAGGTCGGTAACTCTGAGAGTGCTCAAACGGAACCAAATGGAGCCTACAGGTCCAATTGGTTCCACTCATACACTCTCAGGGGTCCTTGCAAATAAAACTTTTAAGAAACCACTAGTGCTAGTTGGACTCCTAATAGGCCTATGCCATATTGTCATAACTTAGTGTCAAACATATTCTGAAGAAAACCTGGACACTTGACATTCAGTATTTATTAACTTATGATCAAAATAAAAAATAAAATCAAAAATGTGCCACAGCCAAGATCAAGTCTTTGCCATGGACATATGTGTCTGTGCACGGACATGTTGATAACCCCTGCAGAAGAGTTGCAAACTGCAGACAGGTGCTCTTTTATGATGTTGTTTTGAAGGAGGGTAGGTACTGGGTAGGGGGTCCTGGAGGGAATGAGATCATAGTCTGTGTTTTTCATTTAAGGGGCTTCTGAGAGCAGCATAGTGGGAGTAAAGGAATCCAAGCCTCATTCCAGACGCTACATGGCGGAACTCCAATGCTGTGGACTCCACAGTGTGGACGACAATGTTTGAGGAGGGATGCGCAATCGAAAAAACGTTGTTCAAACTTGGCACATTGCAAAATGGGTGTTTATTTTTCTTATGTGAGAACAGAGTGAAACCAAATCTGATTTTATACAATGAATGATGTCAGTTGTTTAGCCTCGATTGTTCAGTTATATTTCAGTAATGAGATGATTGTGGTGCTTGGAGCACACAACAGAACCACAGATGAGAAGAGTCAGCAAAAGATCTCAGAAAATGTAAGGTTAGTATAGTCGTAAATATTAATATTAGAAATGTTTGAAAATGACTTAATTATGATCCTACGTAGCTAGACATCCCCTGCTCACACACACTGGCATTTCTGGTATTGTACATTGGTACATGTTCTCCTTGTGGTTAGTCAGTGGCACCTCTAATCTGGCCCAGACAGCAATTCATAAAGCATTCTCTTCCACTCTCATTATTAGTTAGTGGAGTAGTACTACCATTTTTACTTTACTGGAGTATTTCTCATGTTCAATACTTCTACTCCACATCACATAGGCCCATGTTGAACTTGAAGTGTCTCTGTCTCTGTAGACTTGATTTCTTTGCAGTTTGACCACAAGAGTGCAGTACAGAGTAAGGTACAAAATGTCCACAGCAACATCTTCACTCCATACATGTGAGTGTCTGAGTGTGTGACACACACACACACACACACACACACACACACACACACACACACACACACACACACACACACACACACACACACACACACACACACACACACACACACACACACACACACACAGTCAGTTTAGGAAACTAAAGCAAGGTAGGCCTACCCAAAGCAATTTCCAACTGCTGTTGCCTTGTGTTCATTTAACATAATCTAATCTAGTTTCAGACTGTTCTGTTTTTTCTTTCTTTTGCAGTTAACCCTTTGAAGTTCCCACCAAGAAAGAAGCTGTCAAAAAATTATTTCTTTGCATTTTCTATTCCCTTTAGGCATTAATAACAACAATCAATTGTTTTTTTTTACAATACACCCACCAGTTTTTAAACTATAAGCCTCTACCAAACGGTAGAGATGTACGTTATTGTTAAGGGTGCATTTGATAGAAAAAACTTTAACTGATAGCTAGAACAATGAAACTTCTCCAGTTGATTACTTACAATAAAACAAACAAAAAATGTATTATTACGTTTTCTGAAACCTTATTTTTAAATATTCAAATTATGCATTATATGCGCAAAAATGCCACCTTTTCATGTATTTTGGGGGCATATATCTGAAGATTGGATAATGGCAAATTGAAAAATATTGTTTCATTTTCTTGACATATTAGTGACAAAACAAATATCAGATGAACTTTAGATAATATGTTGAACTTTGTTAATTAGGGTTGAATAGGTGAACAGGTGTACTGTGTATGTTGATTGGACACTACTCTTACCACTAACAGACATCTCAACCGTTTGGTAGAGCATATTTTTTAAACAAGAATAAAATCGTACTTTTAGAACTATTTCAGCATATATTATAATGACAAAACATTCAATGTTTCATAATAACAACAAATAATGAGTAGAAGTTGTAATTATTCATAGTAAATAGTATGTTTTTAATACTTTAGTTTTACTTGCACTACCTTTACCATCAACGGACATATCTACCGTTTGGTAAAGCATGTTTTCAAAAAATTATTTGACCATTATTAGATTTATTTTTATTGCATTTCGTTACATATGCATGTTCAGTAACATCTCTGAGATGATATTATGTAAAGAGAATCCTCCTAGCTTTGAAATTCCTGCAGGAGAGCGCCAAGCTGTCAGGAGTGTTTTTCTTGTGTCAGATTTCCTCTGTGTCACATGACTTGGAAAGCATGGTGTGTGAAGTCACTGCACCCTCAGGTGGATTTTATTGGCCATCAAACACCTCAACCAAATGGTAGAAATGGCTGAATGAGGTTGAGTTAATTTCAGCATTGTTTTCAATGAGACATATGGACTTAAAATGTGCTCTACCATTTGGTTGAGAAAACTATCAAAGGGTTGACAAATGCCAAACTGAACCATTGGACTACCCAAGTGGAACCAGAAAATCCACACCAACACCAAGTCCTACAGGGCCGACTGGCCCCAGTGCTCCTCGCTCCGATGTGCTGAGAGAAACCATCGCCCAGGCGCAATTAAGCCAGTGCTGAATGTAAAGAAAAGTGTCAAGACTGCTTCTACGAAGACCAGATGATATGCATTTAAGTGTTTGAATCAGTCAATTTATTGTGTTGGAAGAAATGTTGCCATCATCATCATTGAAGTCCCCACTCCTCTTTGTTTTCATCCCTTTATGGAGACTCAGGTGGTCCCCACGCAACTACTTGGAACAGTAGTTTTTTACACTCCATTGATGAATGGAGTGTAAAAAACTGATGTGCGGCCAACTGATTTTCCCCCTTGGGATAAGGGGCCGACAGACAGACGGTTGGTCGAGTGGCACTGTGATTGATCATTCCAATTGCAATTTATCATTCAAGTGTGTATTTTGTTTGTGCCTCTCTCTTGTCTGTTCAAGGGGAAAGTTGTGATTTTCAGTATCCGGCTCTTGCTGCCTGCCAGCAAACTGGTGCTGTGGGAACCAACACATGGGCACCGGTCACGAGGACGTCCCACAATAACATAAGTGGATGTACTCAAGAAAGACGTATAGGAGCGCCAAGTACCAACGAGCTGGCCAGATGTATGGAGAACCGGGATGACGAAGCGACGATGGAAGGCTCGTCTGAGGACGACCTAGAGAGAGAGAGAGATTGTATTGTCTAAAACAGTAGCTGTCTTAGTCTAGCGGCCGGGTATTAACAGTTTAAAACCAAACTCATTAGACAATACATACACATCTGTGTGTATGTGTGAGCATCTCCTATATAGTCATTATGCAATATGATCTGTGGGGGAAAGTGTAACAGAAAAAAAATGAATAAATGTTATTTAACGTATAAAAAGTCATTTTTCCGTGAAGGTGATTGTGAGATTTATCTGCAATATGAATTTCAGACTCCACCTCAGCCAGTATCGCACTTGACCTAGTCTTGACGATCATCATGTTTCATCACAGCAAAAGCTTTCTGTTGGCATGTTAACCCTGTGCTGCTCGATGGAAGAATGGTTCTGAATGATTGCACGGCTCTCACATGCTTGACACCATCTAAACCAAATAAGTTTATCTTGGTCTCATTAGAACACAGAACATGGTTCCAGTAGTCCATGTCCTTAGACTTAGTCTGCTTGTCTTTAGCAAACTGTGGGCTTTCTGTGCATCATCATTAGAAGAGGCTTCCTTCTGGGATGACAGCCATACAGACCAATTTGATGCAGTGTGCAGCGTATGGCAGGCTGAACCCCCACCCCTTCAACCTCTGCAGCAATGCTGGCAGCACTCATACGTCTATTTTTCCAAAGACAACCTCTGGATGTGACGCTGAGCACGCTCACTCAACTTCTTTGGTCGACCATGGTGAGGCCTGTTCTGAGTGGAAACTGGGCCGCAGGGCAGTATAACAACATGATATAACAACGGCCCCAAATACACCTCCAAGACACCCACCGCCTTGCTAAAGAAGCAGAGGGTAAAGGTGATGGAGCATGTATCCAGACCTAAACCCTATTGAGTATCTGTGGGGCATCCCCAAACGGAAGGGGGAGAAGCACAAGGTCTCTAACATCCACCAGCTCTGTGATGTGGTCATGAAGGAGTGGGAGAGGGTTCCAGTGGCAACCTGTGACGCTCTGGTGAACTCCATGCACAAGAGGGTTAAGGCAGTGCTGGAAAGTAGGCTAATGTTGGCCACACAAAATATTGACACTTTGGCCGAATTTGGACATTTTCACTTAGGTGTGTACTCACTTTTGTTGCCAGTGGTTTAGACATTAATTGCTGTGTGGTGAGTTATTTTGAGGGAACAATAAAAATTACCCTGTTACAAGCTGTAAAACGGACTACTTTACATTGTACAAAGTGTCATTTCTTCAGTGTTTTCCCATAAAGAGATATAATCAAATATTTGCAGAAATGAGGAGTGTACTCACGCTTAATAAAAGACACAAAGTAACAGCGCATGCTATGAATAATTGCAAATTATTTTGATTGATTGAATACTTTATTAGCAGTTTGAATAGGAAAAACACTGGACAGTAGCCTACAGTTCAGAATGATACAAGGTCTACTGATAGGATTTAAACCCAAGGAAGCACAATGGCTTGTTTACATTGGGGTCCTAAGACAGCAATACTACATCATCAGTCAGATAAGAAATTAAAAAGATATGTACAATAAACAGGTGGGGGAGGGGGGTTGTAGGCTTTGTCTTTTTACAGGGACCATTTTCGAGTTTCAGGTAGGTTTTCTTTCAAGGAGCGTTTTTTATAGGAGAGTAGGGAATTACACTCCTTTAAGGCCGTTGGTAGGGCATTCCACATTTTGGTGGCGTAGCAAGAGAATACATGTTTACAATGCATATGAGTTGCACTTCAACAGCTGTTCAGTCACCACACGTGATTGGGCACACAGTATCTGGTTATCTGGTTTTACGCAGAAGAGAGTGAATCGGTAAAAACAGATAACGGTTTAGGGCGACAAGCCTAAAATGTTATCATAAAACGATATCATAACCAGTCACAAAATTTGGTTTCGTCACCAACATGCCGATGGTCAGTGTAAAAGATCAGATAGATTGGTTTGCCCAAAAATGAATGAGGACAGAATGACGGTGGTTTGGTCACTTCATAGTAGGATGGAGCCTGCACGTCACAGCCCCTCTGGTTTAAGAATAAGGAGTCACCCGAATAGAACACGTATCAAATTGTAACTTGTGGGTGTAGAACACTGTTTTGGGTCATGATTCCCATTGCAGCACCATCTCACATTCCTCCAACACACACGTCAAGATGGCGTCCAAACTAATTCATTGTAAACTTAATGAGCACAATAAAATATGTATCTGTAAACATTATAGGTTGGAATAATAAGCAACTTGGTAAAAACATTCTGTACAACTGGCCCAATGGCCGTGTCCCTCTACCAACAGCATATGTCACTTTGGCAACAGCACATGCCACTTTGGGAAATGGCACATTCCTGGCAGATGCCAAATGCCACTTTTCCAGCTCGCCCTTTATGCTAATGGGAGCTACAAACATTGGGCGACTGCCCCATAGGTTGAACTCCCGTTGGGTCGAACAGCCAGTAAGGCAGGTTAGATAATCACCCACATCACGGTTACTGAGGTTAGGGTTAGGTTTAGGCATAGTTTTACTGAGGTTAAAAAAAAAAATGTCCAAAAAAGCCATTTCACTAGGTCTTTAAATTCATTTTGTCATCCCCAAGTCAATTAAAACTAGAAAAGCAGTTCCTGCAGAAACTGCGTGGGCTCGCTCAAAGCACCCGCAAATTGTATGATATAATAGTAGGAAAAAAAACGAAGCACAAGGGTATAAAGAAAATTACAACTCAAATGGAATATAAATATATAAATAAAAAAATAAGCTTAACAGAAATTGTATTGAATAGAAGAATACTTCGACATGTAAAAGTCTGAATGACAAACTTTTGAAAAGTTGTAGGAATTGGTCAAATATTGACCAATCAGAAGATGGGCAGGGCTAAGTTATACCAATGAAGGACAAATCAAATGCTATCGAATGCTAATATCGAATGGTATAACCTGCTGACGCTGGTGAATGCTAACCTGGTGAATGTTAACCTGGTGAATGCTACTATGCCTAAACCTAACCCTAATCCTAACCCTAACCTCAGTAAAACTATGCCTAAACCTAACCCTAAAACCTAACAATGCGATGTGAGACTTATGGGTAGTCCCCCAACTGGGTGGGCTCGCTCCATGAATAACTCGTGAACTCTGGCTCGTCTTTCGAATCCACAAACTCCCCCTGCCAGACAAATTGTTCTTCAGGTCCCAGCAGTTGAAATGAAAAGTAATGCTGACTGCAATCCATCTTCACCTCAAATGGTGGAAGGTACGTTGGCCCGTAGTTCAAATGTGATCCAAAAGTGATCACCTGTAAATAGAGATAATTGTATTACTTAATCTGTGCTACAAATTTTTAGTAGCAGTACTATATTATTATTATCATCCTCATCTTTATGAAAACTTGCAGTAGCTGTAGAAACTGTGTGGGCTCGCTTCAACCAAAAAAATGAATAGTATAGAAAGTACAAATTGTCACAGTCTAAGGTGAGTAAATGTACTCCACTAGCATGTGACTGTATAGCATGAATGTGAGGCACAGTGTTTATGGCTTGTAGATCGGCTATTAAAAAATAGCCCATCTACAAGCGGCTTTTGTATTAATAATGGAATATGTGGGGCGGTTGGGGTTGTGTTGGTGTGGGGCTATGTTCATCATTAGTGTGAATGCATACAACTTGTCTGCGTTTGGCTCTGGGCTGCAGCTCCACTTCCGGTTCTCGTCTGGAGCAATGATAGTGAATGTACAGTCATCATATTGTAGCAATTAAAACGGAGTAAACTACATTATTTGATCTGATTATTTCATATAATCTTCATTTATATTTTGTATTATTTGTGTGTTAACGTTTACATGATGCCAGGAGTTCAAAAGGTCTTATTTAAAACCTTTCAAAAATGGGAGGACAGCTCTGCAACATACTGCTGTGTCCCACAGTGACAGTGTAGGCTACAGTTCTCAGTTTCCACCAGTGGTGGAAATAGTACTTATTATTTCTTACTCAAGCGAAAGTATCAATACTTAAGTACTCTGTTACAAGTACAAGTCAGAAAATGAGTAAAAGTATGAAAATAATGACAAAAATAATGTATTTTACAGAGTAGGTGGGGTGCTGAGGGGCTCACCACCGCGGAGAATAGACTTTCAACAGCGCAAAACTACCTTTGGTTTGGTGCGTAGTGAAATAGTTTTGTTTATTTTGACTGAAGTTGAGCGCTCGGAGGGGCTGAGATACTGGGGTCTAGCCATTTGCCGACGGGTCTGTCAGAGCATCACCGGGAGGTGACGCGATGGACCAGAGCTAGGGTGATGCCTGGTGCTGCATACTGTTCTAAAGTTTTTGCCAATTCATTTATATATATATCTATCTATAAATACGAGAAGTCTCTGCGTGTGTGTCTGTCTGTCTGTAATCCGCGTATCTCGAGAACCGTTCGTCCCACCGGCTTCAGATTCGGCACGCGCGTTCCCCGCCGCGGCACGAAGTGCAGTGCCGGGTCTCGACCCGACCCGACGCGCGGTTTTCCCGAACCGGCGCGAAACGTTCGGAATCTCCTTATGCGGGGTTGATTGTTGACATCAGGATGTTCCGGAGGAAATCGGCGCTGACTCATTGTGACATCACTGCAGTGCCGGGCCTTGCCTCGACCTGACAGATATCGCAAGCACTGGGCATAAAAGGGACACAGACAGATCTGTCTAACTCTCTCACTATCTGGATTATACGGCCGGGTGTATGGAGAACCGGAAAGATTGGAGACTCCGATGGAAGCTTGTCTGAGGACGACTGAGAGAGAACGATTTCCCCCCAGCCCGTGCGGATCGATTATTGCACAATATTGGAGTGGCTTTTTATTTTCCTTTCTTTTTATCTCAATCCTGACCACCACAATGTTTTGGACTGATTATTATTCTCCCCATATGGCTTGAACTGATGAACTCATGGCATCATGTAAACTTCGACACACAAATAATACAAAATATAAATGAAAATGATATGAAATAATCAAATCAAATAATGTAGTTTATACCGTTTTATTTTCTACAATATGATGACTGTACATTCACTATCATTGCTCCAGACGAGAACCGAAGTGGAGCTGCAGCCCAGAGGCAAACGCGGAAGAGTTGTATGCACAAGGCCCATTGACTTTTGAATACTTAATTAAATTGTAGTATTATTGTGTGATACCTCAGGCTCTACATGGACTGATGGTGACCCACACTTCAGACGGTAACGTTGATTTGGAGTGAGAGTACAGATGTCAGTCTGGATGAGTTTATCCTTGCCCTGTTGTTGTTTCACCTACAAAGACACAATACAATTGACCAGATGGTTCAATCCTAACCCCTTGTGTAAGTACAGATTGTTCAGGCTATGTACACAAGCTATTTAACCAGTCTTTGTTACAGTCAAAATAATGCCAGGGTATTTTGACACTGTATTTTTGTCCCTATTCTATAAACCTAGATCTTAATGATTATAATACTCTAGTTGTCTTTTCAAAAACAGAATCTGTTTCATACTGAAGTACAACAAAGTCTACAAAGATTCAAACTCTCTAGGATGCTAGCTATATTAGTTTCCCTACATTTTTATTAATGATTTTGTAACCCATTTTTCACCCAGTGCCAGTGGCACTAATCTCCCTCTGCCAACCTGGGGAGATCCCCGAACTGAGCTCACGCTTCTTATCACCTGACAGGAGGGAGTTTCCCCAGTAGGACATAGCACGTGGAAGGAACATGTTATTCCAACCAGTTCATTTTCCCCACCATCAGGTGCCCCGGCTGGCCAGGGGGAGGCATTAACGAGACCAGGATGACTGCATGTTTTTGTGAGGGTATCTACCCTAGATGCTAGCTATATTAACAGAAAATATTTTACCTCATTGAGAGTCACGTTGCTGGGCAGCAGAAATACTCTCAGTGTCTTTTTCCGACCGCTTGGTGGTGATGGTTGAAGGAACTGCAGAACCTGGGCACATTTTGGATTGAAGTCGTTCCCCAGGAGCCCAAATTTAGACAGGTGGGTCACATTTACCATCACATGAGAATTGGTCACTTCCTGTGGTCCCAAGAGGACCACCCTCTCATCTGTGATGTGGGCCACAGACAGGTAATCTGAAAGGTTTTTCAAACATTACACATTCAATGATAAGAACAAAAGAAAACACTCAAAAGAATTAGCTAAGCAGGAAGTTGTCCATTACTATTGTCAGATGCTTTGAATAAGAAACTTGAAAATGATTGGGCAATGAGAAGAGCAGTGCCTCACCACGTGTGATGCCATCTGTCTCACTGGGTTTGATGTCACAGAGTGGCAGGCGAAGCTGGCAGACAGACTCCTGAGGACACTGGATCTCAAACAGAGGCCCTGCAGGTGTCTTTCCTGTTGACTGGAACCATCTTTCCTCCCACTGCTCAGTCTTGTAGCGGATGTCTCCTCCTGTAGTTCCAAACACCAACCCTGTCACATTGCACCGGAACAGCCCCTTCCTGGGAAACTTGAACCTGTGATACAGAACAAGGATTTTTATTGATAGGAATCTATTGAATTAATCAGGGCCGCCGTCATAATTGTTGCCAGTATTGCCTAGATTCAATAGCCATTTTCAAGCCGGTATTGCATGGCAACACAAGTTTTTTGGTCAGTTGAAATTTTAGACAGTTCGCTTTCATATTACATACATTGACACAAAGCAGTACTGTACCGCAGAATGCAGACCGTCCACCGATTGCTTGCGATATTGCCATGACAACCAACAACCAACCAACAAGCTGACTGCCCCTTCGGGCTATGGGATAATAAGACTGACCAACCAACAACAGTCTGTTTACTTCTTCAAACTTGAGGCGGTTAGTAGCCTACACGGCAGTTTGTTTGTTGTGAATTTGTTACCTTGGAATATCTACCCGTGTATAATTCCGGCCAAACATGCACCATACACCAGCACCAGACACCAGAACTGTACAACGGCGACTTCACTTTATCGTGCACGGTGCATCTCATCAGCTGTGACTAACAGTGAGTAAACATGCTTGTTCTTGTGGTGGCTGTGTTAGGTAAGACATCATGCTATAGCCTATATTAAACCTATTATATTAAGCCTAAAACGGTTCTGTTCTGCCACCGTGCAATAACCGCGTGAAATGTCTCTTGTGAAATGTCTCTAGGAAATGTTGATATTATATTACAGGTCGTTCTGACCTAGCAGTTGGTTAAAATAGGCTCTCCAGAGGTGCTGAAATGAGCATGACAGTAGATGGTAATTTGGTCTCTACTTGGTCAGATGGGTTAGGGTTAGGGTTAGGGTTAGTACAGGCATTAAGGCAGGCTCAAAAAATAATTGGTGATTTTACCCATGTGTTACATGGGAAGTTTGTACTTCTACCTTCTGGAAGAAGGTACAGTGAACCTAAGTGGAAGTACATCAGGTTTAAAAAATCATTTGTACCCGTGTCCACTAAATTGTTGAACAAGGCTCTGAAACAGCACTGACTGAGAGTATTGATCAATCACTGTGCACTTGTGTAATGTTCCCTGTGTCATGTATTTCTATTATGTATTGTCACTGATGTTTTGTGTGTGGCTGTAGCAGGGGTGAGCCCAAGACAAATTTCCCTTGTGGACAAATACAGTTTACCTTGACAAGTTTGGGTATTGAAAATCTGCCAATAGTTAGAAGAAAGAGGAAGTCTCAGTTGTGATTGTGTGATCAGCTGATGGGCTCAAAGACACACAGCTTCTACATCCATACAGGAGTAATTAAGTAAGCCTTGCCGAGCCTATCTCTTGTTCCTGTAGCGTGAGGCGTGTACAAGTAAGTAAATACACCTTCTGGACATGATGTATAATAAAACCAGCATTGTATTGCTGGTGTTGGTCCACTGTATTTTTCAAGTTCAGAGTCAACACAGCCATCTACCTGGGGATTTTAGAGCACTTTGTGCTCCCGTATATATTTTTGAACGACGTCGGCAGCAGAAAGCGTTTGCTGCCAAAGGGAGCCATCGGCAGCTTTTCGGCAAGATGGCTCGCCGTCGATAAAGCCACCGGGACCCGTTGATGGAGAACTGGGCTTGTTCAGTTTTGAGCCGTCTTTTTCTAGGAGTCTGTATAGGACAGTCAATCTAGGCAAAAAAGGGCCTGACCCAAAAGAAATTGCAATAGTAATGGTTCAAGGTTTTTTATGATCCTAAAGGCCCATTCCCACTGGGCCAGATAACAGATATCTGGAGATATTTCTCCAGATATTTTTCCATTCAAAGTGGATGGTAGATACAGATAAAAAAATATATATACCACAGATATTTGCCACAGATACTTTTATCTGTGGCAAAACATTTTTTTATCTGTATCTACCATCCACTTTGCATAGAGAAATATCTGGAGAAATATCTCCAGATATCTGTTATCTGGCCCAGTGGGAATGGGCCTTTAGGGCGGTTTGCACCAACACGGATTAAGCCTTAAACTGGTTTAAATCGAGGTCTATCTTTTAATCCAGTTGCACCGAACCTTAAACCTAGTTTTTATTAATCAGGTTTAGTTTTAAACCATCCTTTTAATCTTGGTTTGAATTTTCACTGTAAACCTGGATTAATGTTAATCCTGTACACTACTTTAAACTTCGATTTAAACATCAGTAAGGGATTAATTTTAAACCTGCAGGAGAGGTGGTTTAAATGTAAACATGCCATTGACATGAATGGGGGTTCCCTCCTGTGAGAAGTCTCCCTCCTATCCACAGCTGGCAGCGTCCAGGCTTGCAACTGCACACTGCTGACATTTCGTTTATCATTGATTCCCACAGAACTCGTCCAGCTAAAGCTCTGTTTTTCGTGGCTTGTAAAGTTTGTTTGAACCCGCGGCGCAGGGGCGCTGGAACTCCCAAATCCCAAGGGGAGCTGAGCCTGGAGGAGTGCATATTTTTATTACGGTTTCGGGTGCTTATTCCCTGCACAACGGTGTAACAAGGAGCTATATAGTTACTAGTTATTTTAGCACACAGTGCAACACACAGCACGCATGCACACACACAGTCACTCACGCACACACTACAAAATCGGGTATTATTTTTGTAACAGTTTTCGACTGTTTTTTATTCCAACAGTTTGCAACAATGAGCCTATAGACAGTTTCTAGTTCTCAAATAAATAGACTTTGGTGTGCCATCAAAGCAGGATTTAAATTTGACTTCCCTTCTGACCGAAAGTGGCAAGGTGATTAGGTCACCATGTGATAATCAAATACCTTTTTTCAACATATTTTATTCCCCAAAGTCAAATACATTATTGTTTTAATATAGCTCTGTGTGTGTGTATATATAGGCTTATTTAAAAAAAAAATAAAAAAAAAAAAACTTTTTTTTTTTTTCCCCCCCCACCACCAGGGGAGCTGCAGCTCCCTCAGCACCCCACTTCCAGCGCCCCTGCCGCGGCGTGCACACCGCCGCAACATGTTTTCTGCTTGTTTGGGAAACCAGGAATGAGCGCCGTAGTGCGACTGCGAGGGGGGCAGATCTATAACGCCACCACACTGCCCCACTACACACCACGGTCCACGGAGTGACTGACGCGCTTGCCTACAGAACCCCTCACATCCTATTTAAAAGAAGATTTTTTGGAGGTCTTTTTTTCCTGTATAGTAAAAGTGAAGGGACCCAAACTTGAACCCCCTGAATTCAACTCGATCGACTAAGAATAAAATGGAATATTTTTAACATGTTTTTTTGGATGACTCTAATGCCTCGTACACACTACAGATATATAGTTGAACGTTTAGCTTGGTAATTCAATGTTATCTCTATGGAAACCAGCTTCCATGCTCGAAAAAAAGCTTGGAAATGAAAAGTTTGCTTTTTTTTCACTAGTCCTCAATTTTATATCAGCTTTTTTTAGCGTTCACACTGCAACATAGCTTGCTTTGTTTGCTCAACCAATCAGAGCACAGTATGGTCTGAGTAGGCGGGGATTCAGCCCCCCGAATCAACTTGTTGGCCACAGACACAGAGCTGCAGAAATTGCGACATAAATATTTTAACTTTTTTTAAATAACGGCTGTATATGTAATATTAATGATGATTTGGCATATATGTGGACTGTAATGAAAGGATATACAACCAACAAGTCGTGAAAACCCCGTGTCCTCCCGTGAGCGAGTATTCCTACCGTAGGAGACGGTAGGAGACGGTGTTACAACCACCGTCTCCTACGTTTGGAATAATAGCCTCCCGTACGACCCCCTGCATCCAGCACTCTCTCTCCCCCGGGGAGAGCTAGACAGCTGGGGCAGCGCTGTGTGTCGTGTGTGTGTGTGTGTGTGTGTGTGTGTGTGTGTGTGTGTGCGCGTGAGAGAGAGAGAGAGAGAGAGAGCGAGAGCGCACGAGAGAGACGCTGACCTGCCTACATTCCAATCAATTAGCAATCCTTTTGTTTTTTTCTCTCTCGCTCGCACACACACACACACTAGTGATGGGCAATCCCGTTCATTTCAGTGATCGGATCATTTCGTTCACGTTCACGGTAAAGATCCGTTCAAAAGATTCGTTCAAATGATTCGTTCATAGCGCGATCGTCCCGTGAAAAACACAATCGCGGGAGCGTTTTTCTTACATCGCGAGTACAGCCCGCCGTCGCGTCCTGTCTGCCGGCCGGGGCTTTTAGGGGGAGGGGCGGGGGTGTGAACGAAAGTGTGAACGACCCATTTCAGGGATTTGAACGAATCGTTCACGAGTCATGCTAATGATTCGAATCTTATGAACGAATCACTCATGAACGACACATCACTAACACACACACACACACACACACACACACACACACGGAAGCACACGGAAGCACAGCAGCAGCGGCAGTGACTGGACCGACCAAAACGGCTCGTTAAGTTATTTAACAGCTTGTTTGAATGTTCTATTCTTATTTTTTTACCAGAAAAAGCTTATGTAGTAACTTATTTCCCATCTAGAGAGGCTATTTTATATTATAGGTTTCCGAATGCACTCCTGTTAAAACAACCTGTTTTCTCTGATCGAAAGCAGGCTGACTGGTTGAGTGACAGGTACCTTGGACCGCTCATTTGCATAAAAATAAAGCTGCATGGTTTTGACCAAGCTGCCTGGTTGTTTAGCTCGCTTATTTTTATAACTATATATCTGTAGTGTGTACACGGCTTAAGGATCATAAAAAACCTTGAACCATTACTATTGCAATTTATTTGGGTCAAACCTCAGATTGACTAGAGTGGTTGAGAGTGGACAGTTTGCTACTGATGCAGAACAACGCAAGCCTAAACAAGCCAGATACATTTTCCCATCACATATTTTAACTAAATAAATACCATATTTTCAATCTCAACTCTCAATTCTTATTCCAATCTGTGCACGGAGAGCACAGAGCGCCGGTTGCCAGATTATGTGAGTGAAACAAGCGACCAGGTCTATAAGAAATAAGCCCAAAAGAAGCGACCAGTTTCACCTCTTGAGCTTAGCTATTTTTTAAAAGAATGTTAAAAGCAAGGCCAAATAAGCAACTACACAACACACACAAGCCCAAACCAAAGCAACCCACAACTAGCAACATTATAGGAGAACAAGATCAAAGTCGCTTATAATGATCAGACCTGGCAACACTGTCAATTTGTGTCAAACCGTCTGAATGCAATGTTCGTCGCCCGACTTTTAAATGACAAAGTTTGCCAACTAATGCCAGCAGACTGCAGCAGACTGGCAGTTTTGAGCCGTTGGAAGTAGGTTGTTTAGTGTGGAGACATCTTTAGCCAGAAGCAACTGGCTTGACCTGTACCCCAAAGAGAATCTGTGTTGTGTTGTTGATGAGAGACACCAGACTCAACCACACAGATGAGCTTAAGGCCTCTATAGCCCCTTTTCGACTGCAGCTTTAGCACCACACCACAACGCACCACATAAAATTATCTACATTTTCCATTACACAAAAGTACCCCTATCGGTAAGAAACAAATTGACCCTTTTAACCCTTTTTGTGCCTATCCCGGACAAGTTCGGTGTTTTTTCAATCCAATACAATGTTTTTTTTGCTATTTTACTTACCCTGAGCTGCTTGTAGAGATGTGGGTGGTCCTGGCTCGTCCTACGCTTTCCAACAAGTGATTCTAGATGGTCTGACGATTTATTCCATTGAAAATGGTTTAAAATAAAGTTTAGAGCCCCCCCAAAAAAAACTCAATCTATACTGTCCGCGGCACAACGTATTCTGGGGTGCCTATCCCGCTCTAGTCCGGGATATTTAATAAAATGAATTAATTAATCGGAGGCCTCAACGAAGCCCCGGTCTAATTTTCCATCCATGCCCGGGGCCGCGATTCTGTTTACATCGGCCCGTAATCGGGCAACGCCGCCGCACCGCACCGCGCCGCGCCGCCCACTCCAATTCAAACTCACATCTTTAGAGACCTTTTTCTCTGAACTGTGTTCCCAGTGCAGCGACAACGTTTATTTGCGGCTAAAATAGCTTCAGATCGGGCTTCTAAGAAATAAAGAAGCTAATAGCTAACTGTTAGCTAACTTCCTCCGGTCTTCATCCATAACAGGGTTAGGGTTAGGGTTATCATGTATTACAACTATATCCTGGTGGTCTAAATGAAAAGTCAGTGAGTGATCAGTCATTATGAAGTGTTTGGCCCTGTTTGGCCAAACGTTTACACAATATTCCATTTTTTTTAGATTGATCTGTATATGAAGGTACCGGTACATATGCGTAGGATGAGTTACCTGTATTCATTGGGTCTCTCTTCACTCGGTGTA
>NC_137829.1:45843575-45926075 GCF_963921795.1 Nannobrachium achirus | reverse complement strand
TTTGTGTGCGTGTGTGCGTGCGACGTGCGTGCACAACACATGGCCAGTGGTGGAAAAAGTACTCAAATGTTTTACTCAAGTAAAAGTATCAATAGCCTACTGCAATGTAGAAATACTCCGGTTGCAAGTAAAAGTCCTCAAATTCAAAATATACTTGAGTAAAAGTACAAAAGTATTGGTATCAAAAATGTACTTAAAGTACCAAAAGTAAAAGTACAAAATGTTTGAAAATAGCAGATCTACAAGTTCAACAACACATAGTTATGCGACATCTTGAGCTTGTAGATCTGCTATTTTTTCTACAAGCTTGGTTATTTTCAAATAGCCTAAATAGGGCTAAAGTGGTTCATGTATGTTTAATAATATTATAATTTACATATGCAAAGTAACTGTTAACTAAAGGTTTCAAATAATTGTAGTGGAGTAAAAGTACAATATTTGGATCCGAGATGTAGTGGAGTAGAAGTAAGTGTTAGAAATACTCAAAATTACAATAAACAATTAAGTACAATACTTAAGTAAATGTACTTAGTTACTTTACACCACTGCACATGGCAAAACAGAAATAAACATTTTCTTGATATTTATTTAATTGAAAGGTATTACATTAAACCTTAACGTTTAAGCTAAATTAATTATGACTGTGGTGTGGACTTAAAATCATTGTTTTAATGATGGCCTTCCTGCCCTGGCACTTGGCCTTTGTGCCCTCAAAAATTTTACAACACCAAAGGCCAATTGGCCTTGCCCCTAAACTGATGAAATTCCAGGCCTGCTACTGTATATTCTCCTCAAAACTTACCCATGTCTCTCTGCACTCTAGCAATTATCGCACCTGCCGATGGATAGCCTGTCAGTCATTGACTGCTCAGTGGTGCTACAAAGTAACTACTTACTCAAGTACTATACAGGTGCTTACAATATACAGTACAATTATGAGGTACTTTTACTTTACTTTCTATTTTTGTTACTTCTACTCCAGCATTTGTCAGCTACTTGTTACTTTGCAGATTTTATTATTAATGCAAAACCTACAGTAACCATACCGTACAGCTGATCTACAATGTGATGCATTATGAGCTTGTAGATCTGCTATTGTCTGAAAATGTGAGTACTTTTGATTTGGTACTCAATACTCACATTATATTTTGATGCTAAAACGTCCCCCACTCCCTACACACCCCTCCACCGCCACCCCACCTCCCACACCTCATACTTAAATTATTCAAAAAAAGCCAATCTACAATGTGATGCGTTGATCTTTTAATGTGGTACTTAACACACTCTCTGCCAGGTATTAATTATTTAATTCTGTAGCCAGTGCCAGGCTTTTTCAGGGTTTTACCTATTTTCGAGGGCAATCGTGAGAGTAATCACGAGGGTGCGTGTGTCCATGCGCGTGTCTGTACGCATACCCATCACTGCCCCCTCCATTCCCGTACTACCATCAGCTATGCAAGCATGTGTGTAATCATTTTTGCTTGAAGCGATCCCACATTGTTTCTTGAGCAACAATATTTTCTAGTTATTATTATTATCTTACAATCACTAAGTCTGACTGTTGATTGGTATATTGTAGGGTTCTTCGATGTGGCCTAACAATAAAATCTCGATTTATTTCTCAGAAAATTTGATTTTCGATTCCGTTTCAATTATGTTGATTCCATTTAAAAAATGCAAGGAAATGATTTATTATTATTATTATTATTATTACCCATATAAAACCTGCCACAAAAAGTTCGGAAATCTAACTTTGGTCGATTATATCTCCCCTTTAATAAACCCAAATGGTATTGTGTTTTATACCATTTTCATCGTTGATTTGTCACCTTTACAACGGGGTACAGCTTGTAAGCATCGGGCATTCGAGGCATGAGCTACACAGCCAAAAGTGTGGGTAGCGCCGACCCAAAATTTGCCAACATTCGGTCCATCATATCCCCCCTTTAATTATGCTAAATGGTATTGTGTTTGATATCATTGTTATCGTTGATTCATCACCTTTACAACGAGGTACAGCTTGTAAGGATCTGGCATTCATGGAATGAGCAACACAGCCAAACATGTGGGTAGCACCCCTCCAAAAATGGTCAAATGGCCTGGCAGGCCTGCAATACTGTTCTTTTGGTGTTCACCTTTGTTACTTGGGGCATTGAATGATTGCACTCTCTCAAAGTAATAAGAAAAAGAAAAAACAACACATATTGGCCATTTTTACACTTTGTTAATGTTAAGCTCAGTGTCAGGGAAACCCAAAACGAGAGTAAATGCCAGCAGAACAGTATATTGCAAGCCATTTTGGCAAAATTCTGGTCGGCGCTACCCACACGTTTGGCTGTGTAGCTCATGCCACGAATGCCCGATGCTTACAAGCTGTACTTTGTTGTAAAGGTGACAAATCAATGATAAAAATTATATAAAACACAATACCATTTGGGTTTATTAAAGGGGAGATATAATCGACCAAAGTTAGATTTCCAAACTTTTTGTGGCAAGTTTATATATATATAGCCAAATGGCAAAATTTTATATAAGGGTAATAATAATAATAATAATAATAACTTTAGTTGCACAACAATCACATACAGAAGTTAACTTAGAGTCCTTAGTGTTTCATTAGCAATAGTGAGTGACAAAACAGCTTGCCGTGGCAACAGAGGAACGTGCAGTGACAAGTTGCAAGTTGAACAAGGCTTGCTGGCCAGCTCTTGGAGGCTGGTGAAACGGGTGAAAAAATAGCTAAGGCCGCCCCTGCACCACCCATGCACGGAGATGTTGATTGATTGTAAACGGAGGCAAAGCACTTCGCTTCCCGACCATAGGCGGACTTTGCCATTTGCCCTAGGGGGGGCAGGCTTGAGCAGCAACATGCCAATTGTCAACCCCTCAACACTAACTTATCACACTGTCCAACTACTGTTATTCATTGTGTCCACCAGACCACTAGTGTACCAAATAAAACACAAGTACAATTATGTATGGTTAGAGCAGTGTCATTTTACAAATTGTGTTCATTAAGTAAAATAGCTACTTTAATTATTGGTAACACAGTTGCAGCTTACAAGAAATGCCAATAAGAATAAACCATTTGATAATCTCAGCTATAATTTCTAAATGGCTTCAAAACATTTTGTTTGATGCAGGACAATAATTATTGTAATTTAATTTATTTTAACTAATGAACAATAAGGGAATATCAGTGAATAATTACTTAAAAAATAGATATTTTTACATTTTAAACCCCTTTTTAATTATTTTTCAAGCCTAATATGTGTAATCTTTGTACAGTTCGGATATTTCAGGTATGTTCAGGTATATTCATAGTCTGACAACCCCCATTCTTAGCAATGCTATCTTCAGAGAGAGAGAGGCTCTGATCACTTAACATTCCAATCAATCAACTTATTGTCTCCAGATGGTCTCTGTGTGATGGAGAGAAACCAGTGACTGTTGGTTAATTCTTTAAAAAATCATAACTCTTGACAGGAATGGGCTAGAGACTTACTTTTTTCCCTAAATGCTCAGAAATGCCTGGGGGGTGCAGTGCATCCCCTAATTGGTTGAATAGAACTCATATTTTGGGACTATCGCTCCATTGTTCACAATGGTTTGTAATGCAGGCTGCTACTCCAGGAAGTCATGTGATCCAAGATGGCCGCGGTGTGAATATGGTCTATGAGTAAGAATTACCCTAATTAAAGTGAAACTCGATTTTCGATTTTCTTATTTTTTAAATCGTCCAAAGGAAAAAAAAACGTTAGATTAAAAATTGATTAATCGAAAAACCCTAGTATATTGTAAAGACAGAATGAACACTGACCTAAGAGTCTCCAGTGAACAGACCGCACTCTGCAGTCCAGCAGAAAGCTCCTCCACGCCCAAGTCCAGCAGCTTGTTGTCGCTGAGATCCAGTTCTATCAACTGACGGTTGCAACTGAGAACTCTTGATAGCTCTCCACAGCATTTATCTGTGAGGTTGTTCTTTTTCAACCTGACAAAATGATTAGAACACAATTCGACAGGTTGTGATTCATGAGAATAAATCTAGGCCACGTAGAGTAGTAGTAATAGTGACAGTGACATCCATACAGTTACACCGATAGACAGCCTCATTATGAACAGTTTTGCATTGATTTGTTGTGGCTTGACTGAAACTAGTGAAATCTAGAGTTGTGCATTGTTGATTTTTGGATTGGACCAGTTGTCAGATATCGGAGTTACAGTTACTAGTAAGGCTCCCTAATCGGGAGATAAGCGACCGTCATGTCGCATACACAAACTTTAGAAGGCAATCATAGCCAATCAGTTGGGAATATGGAAAATGGGACAGATCCATGTTGCTGACATGACTTTTTAGAGATTTAGACTGTGTACCGTTTTGCGTGATTTTAGGCCAAAATCTGTAAGAGCAGTCTTCAAAAATGTGTTTTGCAAAAATCGGCCTGATGGTGGCGCTAGAAGAGGGGCATATGAGAAATCAGTGGCAGAGGTTGTGATTTGCCATCCAAGGAGAGTGTGTGCAAAGTTTGGCATCAATAGGGCCAACGGTGCCAGAGATAAGAGTAGGGGCAAAAGTGTGACGTGACAGAACAGAGGGACAGCCAGTGGAGCTGACGGTAGCAATAAAACATGCGTCTTGTTTTGTGATTTGATGATAATATATGTATTTACAAATTTCTTTGCCACCTTATTCTGACCACTCTGGTGCGTTATTTGCACAATTTGCATAGTTCTATATCCCTCACATTGACGGATAACAAACGTTTTAGCCTGTCCAGCCTTCACCAGTGTCACTGATGAGTCGCCCAGCTTCCCACCCTTGAACATGGCACATTATGTTTGTTGGAACACCTAGTCAACCCTTTACACAAGTTAGCTGTTCACTGATGTTATCATTTAGACAAAATAGGACTGAATTGGCCATTTGTTGACCAGGTTCAGGATTACTGACCTAAGAGTATGCAGTCTACAGTGGTCACTTCTCAGTCCAGCAGAGAGTTTCTTCACTCCGGAATCCTGCAGTTGATTATTGCTCAGGTCTAGCACTCTCAGAGAAGAGGGGTTAGTGCTGAGAACTGAGACCAGAGCTCCACAACATCTCTCCGACAGGTTACAGCCACTGAGCCTGAACACAGAGTGGTGATTATAATTGTCACATTAATACGCACTTGATATGTTTTTGTTACAGGATAACCATGACATGAGTAACTCGCCATACTTGCTTGCTGTTGGCAAGTTGTATGTTGGCGTTATAACGGGCTGATGTGAAACAGCCAGTGAGTGTGCATGCAGTTTCTTTTTGTCTGAGATTAGCTGTACACAGTCAGATGGACACACACACACACACACACACACACACACACACACACACACACACACACACACACACACACACACACACACACACACACACACACACACACACACACACACTTCGGCCTGGCAGAGACTATAAACATTATATCATCTACTGTAGCAAGCTAACCTAACAGCTGACCAATAAACAAGGCTTGTTAGGCCTTCCGGAAAACAGAGTGGATCTTCACTGGGTTGGAATGTTGACAGTTTGTAACCACCTATATTTCTCTATACATTTAGTGCATTTCCTATATTAATCATATGTAGTAGTCTTACATTGCTGTCGATGTAGCTTTGACCACGGTTATCAGCCTCAGAAGCCCTTCCTCAGAAGCAGAGTACTTCTCCAGATCAAACACGTCTAGCTCCTCCTCTGATGACAGCAACACGAACACCAGCGTTGACCACTGAATGGTGGACAGTGTGTCTGTAGAACGTATTCCTGAAGTCAGGTACTTTTGGATCTCCTCCACCAGAGAATTGTCGTTCAGCTCATTCAGACAGTGGATCAGATTGATGATTCTATCTGTAGAAAGATCCTCCCTCATCTTCTGCTTGATGTACACAGCCATTTCCTGACTGGTCTGTGAACTGCTTTCTATATGTTTCAGCTGGTCTTGTAGTTGGAGTAGTTGCATCTGATTGGTCTCAAGTGAGAGGCCGAGTAGGAAGCGAAGGAACAGGTCCAGGCAACCATTTTTACTTTGTGTGGCCTTGTCCACAGCACTCTTGTAAACATCGATTGCTGATGGTTTTCTTAACAGCGCCTTCAAGAACTGAATGATCCAGTGGGACTCATCAAATACATTCTTTTTGTTGTTGAGTGATAGGACCACATGAACGGCGGCGAAGAAGCCCTGGATGCTTTGATGGAAAAAGCTGAATCGCTCCTTCCGAGGCTCCTTCCGTTGCTCCTTTTTAAAGACCCTTAAGGACAGCGCCAAATCAATGCCATTCTTCTTCAGGTCTTCTTCATCGAAATCCATGCTGCCTTCTTGCAGTTGGTGAAAAGCCAGTTGTCCAATTGACTTAATATTCTGTTTGAGATCTTGTGTGTCATACTTCTGTTCTTCTTGTTCGATCTGAAAATCCAGGAATTTGGCAAACATCCCAGTCAACGTATTGGGAAACTTTCCATGTTCATCTTTTCTCCACATCTGTTTCAGGACCTTAGCAGTGACCCAACAGAACACTGGGATGTGACAAGGGAGGCTCCTTGTTTCATTGATGTGTTTGATGATTAGGTTGGCCTGATTACCACTGAATCTCTTCCTGAAGAAATCTTCCGTCTGGAGTTTCGTAAACCCTGTCACTTCTGTCACCAAGTGAATGAACTTGGGAGGGATTTGAGTGGCTGATTCAGGTCGTGTTGTTATCCAGATACGAGCGGATGGAAGCAGTTTCCCTTTGATGAGGTTTGTCATCAGTACTTCCACAGAGGCTGCGTCAGTAACGTCAATGGGCTGATGGTCTTCGGTGGTGAAGTTAAAGCGAAGCCGGCTTTCATCTAATCCATCCAGAACAAACGCAACTTTGTACTTGCTCTCGTCATAGTTGGAGTTTCCTGACATCTGCAGTGCTGTGAAGATGGAGTTGAGGTCCTTCTCTGGGATATGACTGCTTTCTCTAACACAATAGTGGACGAGTTGAGCCAAACTCAGCATGCTCTCCTTCAGCATATTCAGCTGGCAAAATGTGAACGGGAACACGAGGTGGGTATCTTGGCAAACCTTCTTATCTGCCCAGTCCAAGATGAACTTGTTGAAAAAGAAGGTTTTGCCAATTCCCACAATCCCGATCGTTAGCACCATTCTCACGGATGCTTCCTTCCCAGAAGGGTGTTGAAAGATGTTGACAGGTTTGATGGTTGTATCTGCTGTCGTCTCAATCTCTGTGACCTCATGCTGACAGGTGATGTCTTCATCTGATCTTTCAATTATATTGACTTCTGTGTAGATGTCAATGAGAAGCTTTTGATTTCTCGTCTCTTCCAATGCTTCAGGCACCCATTTGTACCTGGTGCGGACGTTATTCTGGAGTTTGCGCTGGTACTGAGCGATGGGTACTGAACGCTCTGCAATAACACAATAACATCAGATTAAAACATGAAGTATTACACTTTGTGTCTAATAGCCAGTCTTTGTTCAGCTCTGGTTATGAAGGACAAGTACAGTACGTTGTTTGAAGACTACAGCGCAGCATTCAACACTATTTTCCCATCAAGACTCAGTGATGTTGCTAGGTTTTCAATGTAATGGGTCCCGGGACCCACAGGTGGCCATTCAAATGGGTCCCAGAATCCTTTTATGGGTCCCACGGCAACACACGCTTTATGTATCAACGGCGAAAACATCAAAAAGGACTTTAATTTAAACAAATAGTGTCAAATAGCTACTTGTATGTAGTTAATAAAGGACAGAAGCATGGATGGAAGACAATCTCAATCATCTCATCAATAATGCCAGAACGCACAGGTGGAGTCTCCACCACATGCAGCTCAGCTGGTGCAGTGAAATGATTGATAGCGGGAAGGATAGTGTTGTATGTAGTTCAAAACGCGTCGCCCTGCGACACGTTTTGAGCTTGTAGATCGGCTATTTTTGCTATGTATATATGCATTGTGGCCCTCTGGAGTGAGTGTGAAAATGTAGCGGCCCTCTCCATCATCAAAGTTGCCCACCCCTGACATAAGGCATTGATGCCTGACGGCGTCGCCGGTTCGATTCCCGATCTGGACGACCTTTGCCGCATGTTACTCCCCATCTCTGCCCCATTTCCTGTCAGTCTACTGTCCTATCGAATAAAGGCATAAAAGCCCAAAAAACTAATCTTTTTTAAAAAAAGAAAGAAAAAACGAATGGAAAAAGTTATCAAAGAAACATGGTCTACTCAAGTATTAGGAGGGGGTAGTATGAGTCACCAGAAAAGATAATGGGTGTTTTTAATGAATCTATCATGGTTAAAATGGAGTTTGAAGTTACAATGGGTGTGTATGGGGCCCTCCTCATGGAGGAGGAGGACTGATGGCATTTACATAAAATATCTAAATACTGAATCAAGCAAATTAAAAACTGTCCAGGGTGTTCATAAAAGCCGAATTAGTTGATAAAATGACCAAAAGTTATTTTTGAAAGTGAAATATCCCTTTAAACTGCATGTATACTTTGGCTCCACTTACTTGTGAATTGGCCTTTTCACAAATGAAAATAATAAAATTCAAGTTAAGAACTCGTATGACTGACTCACATCGTAATGACTGCCTCAGACTGGCAATCACTAACTATCAAAAAGATTTCAAAAGACTTGCCGATAATGTGCAGTCACAGCAGTCTGATTAAAGGTGGGAAGACCCTGAGAGTATGGTCATGTGTGCATTTTGACTATCTGTAAATGTGAAAAGTCATCGAACTGAGAAACTACATTTTGTGCATTGAAGAGAAGAAATCTGTAAAAGCAATTTATTTCATGTCCTTTGAGTTTTGATTTGATAATAATAATACAAAAAGATTATTTGTATTTTTGTCCTAATATTTATATTTCTGATGTTTTTCTTAATATCTAGCAGGCATTGACACTAAGGCTTGCCCACCTGCCCCCGGCAGGTAAATAAAACGTCAGGGCAGGTGAAGTTGGCTTTCAGGTTGCCCAACAGGGCAAGTGCTCATTTGAGAGGGGACACACAATGTCTATAAACACAACACGAGATCTGTCTAAACACCTGAACGTGGCCAGTCTCTTCTGGTCTGTGGAATGTAAAATAAGAGCACTATTTACCTATGATGTGCTGTTTTTACTGTTGCTACATTTAAAAATATAAAATAACAAGTGTGAAACCATAGACATATTCAATCATAGTTAAAGTATTTGGTATTTGGATTTGGAGGTATTGAGGTATGACATTTTATCGCACAGCCCCAGAAAGTGAAGAAATAAGTGTTAAATTGAGCGGTATCGTACCTATCATTTTATAATGGACGATTTACTTTTCGGGCAAGTTGGCATTACCTTCGGGCAAGTAGAACATGACCTGTACTTGCCCGATGGGCAAGTGCCTCTGAGACCTTACTGTCAACCCCTGTCTAGGCATTGATTATATATCTATCTGTGTTTATTCTTATTTAAACTACTAGTCTTTGTGTCACTACTAGCCTGTCAGAAATTGCAACCGTGAAAAATTGTGTTTTTGGAACATATTTTTGTGGTAGATCATGGCTTAGAATTGGGAATAAAAGGTGATCTTGGGCTTGAAAAGGTTGGTTACCACTGCCCTGGGGCAATTGAATGTGTAACTAGATACTTTTACAAACACATTGGTGAAGAACTGTATTGGTAAGGAAATCATTTCCAGATTTTGTTAATGTCCTGATTATCAGTCGCCGTTGTTGTTTACACTGCCACCCTGTAGACTTATTGCTCTGGGGTGGGCCGGGAACGTTGATGGCAGCCACCAGTCGCCATGGCGGCGTTTTGGCAATGCTGACAAAGTCAGTTAGTTTTACACATGTATACCAGCTGCTATGCTCATGCACCTTATGACTAAACTATACACTTGTCTTTCTTTGACCCCCCCCCCCCCCCCCCCCCACACACACACACACACACCCTCCAGCACCTAACGCGCCCCACATTTGCTGGGGAATCTGCAAAGTCCCTGATTGCCAACATTTACTGTGACATATGCCTGTTTTCATATTTGATTTTTCCCATGACGTACCTTTGTCTACCTTTTGACCAAGAGTGTCCGCAAGATCATTCCTGTGGATCTTCCTTAAGATCGGCTCAATGAACTCCAGGGCTTTATCTGCAGTGCTGTAGGTCCCAACCATCAGATTCAATGTATCCGTCCGGCTAGCATTTTCTAGTCGGCACCATGGGATGGAAGGGCGGCCAGTAGAAGAGTCAGCATCACGCAGAAAGAAATGGAACTTGCCGAGCTGCTCACTGCCCAGGTTTTCCAGGATATTTAAGAGTTTAGGCGTCGCCATCAATGAATCCTGGGACAATGGGAAGACTTCAGTGGCTATGGGGTCTTGTTCAATTCAGTGTTAATCTTGACAGCAAATTTTGATTTAGATTTCAGTCTTTTGAATACAATTTCATATTGTCATATATTAGTAATCTGAAAAGTTGTGGTTTTGTCTAATTTAAGTCGACTGAATCTACAGTTGACTTATTTTACCCGTAACTGTTCTAGAACACCTAGGATCTTGATTCCAGTGGCTAATCCTACATTTTCAAGGATGGGGAATACAGTGGCAGCCTACGATTTACATGCTAGCAGCTACTTAACTACATACCATATATCTGACATTCAGATAAATAGTAAAAACATATTTGTGAACCACATTTTTTTTCCTGAATTACAGAAATGGCCAATCACATGTGCAAATGTGGCACCCCCAAAGGTGGCCATGGGGTGGCCATGGCCACTGTTGATTATAAAACAGTAACACCATACTCTCCCAGGACCAGCCATAATAGGCTACTTGTGTTGATAATCTGGTTTGTGTTGTTGTGACTGTCTCTTACGGCCGGACTACACCAAGGCTTTTCACGCATGCCTGTGCATAGAATGGACTGCGTGTGCGCAGCGCCTTTGGTAACATCTAATATGTATCAATGATATCGGCTACACCATGCGCACGGATAGCATGAGCCCCGGATACGCATACATTTTGAGGTCTTTTTTTTTCAGGCCTACATTTTGAACAGCTCGTTCACTCTCTCAGTCAGTGCATGCAACAGCAGAGCAGTTCATTTCTGAGTTCACTTTCACTACAGTAAGCTTGAATTTTCCTTACTTTATTAATTTAAACTTAAAGGTATAGTTCACCCCCAAAATGACTGTTTTCTATTGATTACTCACGTCATAGAGACTTGAGTTCAATAATATTTTTTTGTATTTATCGCATTCCTAGACAAAAATGTGATTATAGTAAATTTACCCTCATTGATTCTGGATGGGGACCCAAATGCATGGCCCTGGATGGGGAAACCATCAGGGTAAATTTACTATAGGTAATACATTTTTTGTCTTAGGAGTGCGACAAATACAAAAAATAATTGAACTCAAGTCTCCATTAGTCCAGGCGTTTCGGGCAGTATTTTGATGTAATCGTGCACTTTATGAAAGAAACATGTAATTTGGCACACAGTTAGAACATGCCATATGGAACATTTTTGGCTATAGGGGCATCGCAGATTTGTCTTGGGAAACTTGTGGGAGCCAATTAAAGTTGGGCTCTCATAGACTTTACTATAGAGTAAAATAATACAAAAAATACATATGCTTTAAGTAGCATGTAAGGGGTCAAACTAGGTGTTTTTTGGGATTCTGAATCCAATGCAAACATTTGTTTTGCAGGAAAAACATTCCCTGGGCTAAAAACGGACCCCATAAAACTATGGTTTAGTGATGAGTCATCACTTTTCAAAGTTTTGTGGCGTCCGTTTCTCGGAAAGGAATGTTTTTCGTGCAAAACAAATGCTTGCATTGGATTCAGAATCCCGAATAACACCTAGTTTGACCCCTCACATGCTACTTAAAGCATATTTATTTTTTGTATTATTTGACTCTATAGTAAAGTCTATGAGAGCAACTTTGATTGGCTCCCATTCCCAAGACAAATCTGCGATGCCCCTATAGCCAAAAATGTTCCATATGGCATGTTCTAACTGTGTGCCAAATTTCATGCTTCTTTCATAAAGTGCACAATGTTTGCCAGAAACGCTCAGACTACATGGCATGAGTAATCAATAGAAAATATTACATTTTGGGGGTGAACTACTCCTTTAATTTATTTTCTTGAAAATACACTGAGCGCAGAGCCCTCATTTTCAATGATGCCGATATTGCAGAAGGGCCTATCATTAATATCGAAATAAGAACAGCAGGATAAAAGAAGTTATGTATTGTGAAAACAACATGAAAGTTGAATTAAATTCTTTATCCAGAGCTACTTATACAATTGTCATCTAAAGGCCCTCTTACATCTAACAACTTTGTAAAGATTTGGGAAAGATTTGGAAAGATTTCTAAAAGACTACCCTCTCACACTAAAAGATTTGAAAAAGACTTTCCAAAGACTTAAAGTTATACCATGTAACTTTTTTTATAAAACAAATCTTAAAATTGTCCTAACTGTTAAATCGCTAAAGTTTTAGAACACCCACTCTGTTATTTTCAGCTTCTGAAGCCTTCTCTTTATATGTTTTCTATGAGTTGTGAGGGGGGGAGAATTACCCGGCAAAATGATGTCATCTCCCACATGATACACTACCGGCCAATCACAGCGAGTCTTGTCTCTAAAGGAAGTAGCTTCCCTTGGCAACTGTGTTTACATTGGTGAAGGAATCTTGCCTGCCACTCCCTCAATCCTGGTCTAAAAATGACGGGATCTACGGATGCGTATCGGCGAGGCGGAGGTGCTCGCGGCGGCCGCGGTGGTGCGGCGACTCCGGCCGAAAAAAGCAATACCGCTACTGACCACTAGTTGAGCAGCTTCCACAGTACAGCTTTAATGATGATTTTTAAAATATTTCAGTTGTTAGATGTGAGATGCCTATAAAGATTTTGTAAAGACTGGTACAAGATTCTCTTTTATTTGCTGAAATAGGCCTTAGCCATGCCCATGTGTTCATATTCCTCTGACTAGCTCCACACACACACACACACACACACACACACACACACACACACACACACACACACACACACACACACACACACACACACACACACACACACACACAATAGCCAATCTACAAGCTCACAACGCGTCGCATCGCAGTATTGCAGTATTGATACTTTTATTTGAGTAAAACATGTGATTACTTTTTCCCTAACTGCATGCACATATTGCACACACACCGAGCTCCGCCCTCCTCCCTCAGCCCTCTTCTCCCGTTCTCTCCTCTCCTCTCCTCCATAGCCGGCGCAGATTGATCCTATCAACTTATTATCAACTTTGAATGTTATGTTATGATACGCCAGGCTGGCAGGTCAACCGAACGTCTTGGGGAATAAATGGCTTTTGGCTCGCTAGCGTTCTGTTTTGGTTGTTACGTCATTGTGCTCATTCAGACTCAGCCCCGATTTGAGAAAATATCAAACCAGTTTAATATTCTCGTAACAGAATCTGGGTCTCAAGTCGGGGTAAAAATCGAGTCGGAGCACTACCTCACATTTAACGATTGAGTAACGACCGAATCACGGGAGCGGCGGAGCGCGCCTCGACTCGCCTCGATTTTATTACGACTGAGAAATCTTTTCAAAGTTGTTAGGTGTAAGGCTAGCTTAACAGCACTTTAAAGTGCATAGGGAGTTACTAAAGTCCGAGGTGTACATTTGGTTACGGTCATGACGTCTGGCCACTCCCACAATCTCTTCCCCTCACTATTTTACCCCTGCCGGCGCCTCTGAATGCGAGAGCTCAGCCGAACACACACTTTAAGTACTAAAGGTCAAGGACAATAACTAAATCATAGCCTCATATGTTTTGTTTATGATATGGGGTGCGTTCGGAAATGCGCACCGGGTGTGTGCTCAGTGTAGTGAGTGCAGTGCACTTCAAATTAGCCATAAATCCCACCTGTGCGGACAGAGAGGGGGAGAGAGAGAGAGAGAGAGAGAGAGAGAGAGAGAGAGAGAGAGAGAGAGAGAGAGAGAGAGAGAGAGAGAGAGAGAGAGAGAGAGAGAGTATGCGCAAATGTCCAGGTCGGGATTTCCTATACTGGGGGTGAGATTTCCAATTTTCTTGAGGTCGGGGATTCCCTATACTGGGGGTGACATTTCCAATTTTCTAGGTCGTGATTTCCTAGACTGGAGGTCGTCATTTCCCGAGTGACTTTTCTGCGATTGAGGTCGACTTGAAAAGAGGTCGTCTTATCTGGCTACCGCAGTGGGCGTGACGTTGTAAAGTGCGTTCAGTGTGGCTTATTTACAAACTACCAGTTAAGAGGCATCTGTGAGCTTTTTCACTCTGAACTCTGAACTAGGTAAACTTTCTGAAAAGCAGCAGTTGCTAACGTACGTTGATATTGAAAGGAGATGTAATTCATAACATTGGCATACCTGCTGTTAGTTTTGTTGATGAGTGTGAAACTATCAAGCCCAAACGACCAATTAAGCTGCAAATGCTGCATTTTGCGGTCATTTCCTCCATTGTTCATAGCTGAGAAGCGCTCGAGCCATGGCCATGAAAACCAACCAATCAAAACACCGCACTGACGCACCACACCGTCAAACCCCTTCTTCTGGGTAGGGTCGGTCAGTGCGTGCACTCAGCACTAGCCATAAATCATAACACCAGGAGAGAGCGCTAATATTCGGACGTTACGTCTCTCCTTAGAGTTATAAGGCAGAGTCATATGGCTCTCGCTGGTTGAGCCCCAACGTCCATATTCGGCTCAAAACATGTGCAAATCAATAAAGTGCTCACCGCATCGTCGAAACAGCTTTATATCTACCGATGAGCCCACTCGTTGGCATGTGTTAGTCCATATGTTTCTAATAAATTAATGTTTACTCAAACTTCTCAGAGTCTCATCGCTTTCCTTGTTTTTGAACTGCTTGGGAAAAATGGCCGAACATATCACGTGACATTGATCGCCGTTGCGATTCGCTCATACTAGGACATGACGTTTTTGTATGCGGAAGTATTCCAACGTTCTGTAGTTCTGAAGGCGGGAGCATTCCGACGAGGAAACGCGAGTCTCTGAGAAGTTTGAGTAAACATTAATTTATTAGAAACATATGGACTAACACATGCCAACGAGTGGGCTCATCGGTAGATATAAAGCTGTTTCGACGATGCGGTGAGCAACTTATTGATTACTTGCGCCCATATAAAATATGAGGCGCAAGTACTGCGTTCAGTTGAAGGTTTTTGTCTGTGGCACACATTGGAACACTGAAGTATACTATATATAATACTTAAATATAATAGATATATATTATATATATAATATATAATATATATAATATGTAAACCTTGGAGAAAATATATAGAGATATATACTCTATAGATATATATCTATATATATATATATATATATATATATATATATATATATAAATATATATATATAGACCTATATCCCAGCGAACAATTCATAATAGGCCCCATATGGGCCACATGTAGGCTAAATGGGTCTCAACTGGGCAATGGGCTGGGACTGGGCATTATGCCGGTTTCCATGTAGGTGCTATGTGGGCTAAGTGGGCATGGGCTTGAGCTGGGCAATTTCTACAGGCCCCATGTTGATTTTATGTGGGCAAAGTGGGCATGGGCTTGAGCTGGGCATTTTCCATGGGTCTCATGTTGATTATATGTGGGCGAAGTGGGCATGGGTTAGAACTGGGCAACCATGCCTGGGTCCCATACGGTTTAAAAAGGGGCGATATGGGCATGGGTTGGAACTGGGCACCTATGGCTGGGCCCCAAATGTGTTATAAATGGGCTAAGTGGGGATGGGCTACAACTGGGCACATATGTATGGGTCCCGTATGGATTGTGTGAGGGCCATGTGGGCATGGGTTAGAACTGGGCAAATATGTCTGGGCTCAGTGTGGGCTAAGTGGGCATGGGTTAGAACTGGGCACATATGTCTGGGTCCCGTATACATTCTGTAAGGGCCATGTGGGCATGGGTTAGAACTGGGCAAATATGTCTGGGCTCAATGTAGGCTAAGTGGGCATGGGTTAGAACTGGGCACATATGTCTGGGTCCCGTATGGTTTCTGTAAGGGCCATGTGGGCATGGGTTAGAACTGGGCACATATGTCTGGGCTCAGTATGGGCTAAGTGGGCATGGGTTAGAACTGGGCACATATGACTGGGTCCCGTATGGATTCTGTAAGGGTCATGTGACCACTTCTGACCCATGCCCGTTTAACCCATACACCAGGGCTATTCAATTAAATTGTCCAGGGGGCCACATTGTCGGGACCCCCAGGGCTGGGGGCCAGACTGTGTGCGATGCTCGCACAAAATGTGTGCAGTTTTTGTTGTGTTTTTCTTTATTTGGGCCTATTCCTCTTTGAGAATGAGTGAGCCAGGTTGAGGGCGTCTCAGAATCCCATTATTCCCACAATTAATACAATATGTACTTTTTTCTTTTTTATTCAGACACTTAGTGTTCTATGCCTTTCATTATTTTCAAGGGAAAAATATTTGCTTATATCTTCTTCCATCCATTATTATACTTGTGACCCATTTTAAGTGGGTCAGATATAAGGCAAAAAAGCACCCTAAGTTTTAGTCTCACATACATGCATATTTCCCCCCTGTTGATGCAATTTAAGATTGACATTGAATCTTTTTAACGGATACAAGAAGAGTTCCTAACAGCCATCATGGAGTATTTTGGGACGTGCACACTCATGGAAACGTTTTAAAATGAGTGGAGACTTCGTGAGGTAGCCTACAACAGTACAACTACAAGTTCACAACACAGCACAGCTGTTTCTCTCTCTCGCTACTACATCACTCCGGTCTCCCTCCCTCTCTTCACTCTTTCTCTGCATCTGCAACAAAGACGTTGCATGCACACATTAATCATTTCGCTCCTTTATTAATCCGATGGTGTCGCGCGCCAAATATAGCCAATCTACCAGCTCAAATATGTTGTGATAGGGGTGTGTATGTGGACCAGCGGGGACGGCACGTTATGCGATTCCCCGCTGGACTGGAATGAGTCGTGGGGATTTCGTCATCTTTACAAAACCGAAAATTGTTGTCCAACATTTTCTCTCCCCCGCCGTCGTTATTTTGCGGCACCAATAACTTTCTCTCCCGGCCGTCCCGTCTCCACTCGCAATCTCGCATATCCTCCTTTCACGCACAGCACAACACACTCAGACAGACTGGGGGGGCTTAGCAATGATTGCATTGAGGGGCGGGGTTTTCTGCATTAGCCTGCTTGCACTGGTAGAAGTACACGCAGGCACGCACACACTCACACAGCGCTACTGAAGTTTTATGCGTGAAGCCTTTTCTTTATTTATTTTTCTTGGGAGTGGGCCGCGGGCCTGTCGGACTTGATGGGCCGCTAATTGAATAGCCCTGCCATACACAATCTATATGGGACCCAGACATAAGTGACCACTTCTAACCCATGCCCGTTTAACCCATACATAATCTATTATGGGACCCAGACATATGTGACCACTTCTGACCCATACCCGTTTAACCCATACACAATCCATATGTGACCAACACATAAGTGACTACTTCTAACCCATGCCCAATTTCCCCATTTGGGACACATACGGGACCCAGACATGGGTGCCCAGAATCCCATATTTTCACTTATGGAAAGTAGCGGTGTAGCTTATGTAAATTGTCCAAAATTGATGTCCACATGTGCGTATCGACGTGTTGACTGAAATATAAAATAATTGGAATGTTTTATGAAATTGTCTTTGAAATAATCTTAAAAATGTATCTAGAAGTTGATGTAAGTTGTGTACACTAATCAAACACCAGATTATTTATCAGTACAACATCCTGTATCCAATAACATGCTTTTCGTCACTGTTTTTTGTCACCCACCAACTTTATATCCACTTGGTTAGGATACAAATGTTCACTATAATCGTGATATTGATGACTAATTAGAATCCAAATTTTGAACATGTTGTAAAGCTCCTGGATATGCACACCAAGTATGTCTTTGGTGTACTTCTCAGACATCAATACACAAAGTCCTTCACTTTAGCTATGTCCATCAGAAGGTGCATACAGAGGATACCACTCTAACAATATAATGGAGGTGGCCCATGTAAAGCACATGTAAGACCCACACAGGGACGACCAGGGCTAACTGTGCCCACTTTGTCCATACACGATCCAATTGCCACCCAGACATAAGTGACCACTTCTGACCCATGCCCGTTTAACCCATACACAATCTATATGGGACCCAGACATGAGTAACCACTTCTAACCCATGCCCGTTTAACCCATACACAATCTAGATGGGACCCAGACATAAGTTACCACTTCTGACCCATGCCCGTTTAACCCATACACAATCTATATGGGAACCAGTCATAGGTGACCCATTCTAACCCATGCCAGTTTAACCCATACACAATCCATATGGGACTCAGACATGGTTGCCTAGAATTCCGTATTTTCACTTATGGAAGTGGCGGTGTAGTAGCGGTGTTGCTTGTAAAGGTTTCACATCGCGTTTCGCCATTCATACACACTGCCATTCCTACACACCCCCATTCCGAAACGTCGGCACTTAAACCTAACCCTAAACCTAAACCTAAACTTAACCCTAGACCTAACCCTTACCCTAACCCTTAACCTAACCCCTAAACCTAACCCTAACCTAACCCCTAACCCTAAACCTAACCCCTAAACCTAACCCTAACCCTATTGGGAAGCACCACCATTCCGATCTGGAAGTGAATGATAGGAATGGCGGTGTGTATGAATGGCACTATGTTACCCTTGTAAATTACTAGGAGGAGGCGCGCCTCCTTCTAGTAATCTGAAGTGGGAAATGTGTCCTAACCTCTTCTAGGCTCGAACAGAGTAAATAGAACGACCCACCCTGTGCAAACCCCAGTGTCATAAGACCTTTATTATCCATCTGTCTGCCTGTATACCATCATGAGTCAGATATGATTTGTCAGACAGACTTATCATATAAGGTTATGCAGAATGTACACCGGACACCGATTGCCCATATATGGAGATCTCTGTGTAGGTATCTGTCTGCCTGGCATTGAGCTGAGGCTGTGATGTCATAATGAGTCAGATTGCCCATTGGAGAACTCGTTATTTGTCTGCCTGGCATTGAGCTGTGGCTTTGATGTCATGAGTAGGCTAATGTTGCCCACACTGTTATAAATCTCCGTACATTACCGGAAGAAATTCCTTCGAAACTTTAAGGAAAGGTACCAGTAAGACTCCCTAATCGGGAGATAAGCGACCGTAGGTGGCTTATCTCCACAAATAGGGCAAAAATGTGTTTTTCCAAAATCTTCTTGATCCATGTTGATGACATGAGTGTAGACATGCTGTGTAGTGATATTCGTGATTTCAGGGCAAAAACTGTAGGAGCAGTGTCCAAAAATGTGTTTTAAAAATCGTCCTGAAGGTGGTGCTAGAATAGGGCCGTGTGAGAAATGAGGTGTGGGGTCTCCGCGTTGCCTTGGCGGACGAATAGGTACCGGCCCCGGCTCTCCCGGACGCTCCTAGCCCGAGTTACGGCATTTTATGTGGACCTGGGGGTCCCTGGGGCTCCGGGGGTCCTTGGAGGTTGTAGTTTGGCAGTCAAGGAGTGTGTGTGCAAAATTTGGCATGGATGGGGGCAACGGTTGTGGAGATATGAGCAGGGCAAAAGTGTGACTGACTGACTGACTCACTCACTGACAGACAGCCGGTGGAGGTTTTGGTAGTAAATGCGACCTATGGTCGCAACCATTTTCACTGGAACGGTAGTATCTCTGTATTTAAGCACCTTGCGCATGCGCACATCGCAGTGAGAAGCCTCAGACATCTGAGCGACGCCCCGCCCGCCCGCCACATTTGAATTCAAACTGCCTTCAGTGCAGTTGTTTCATAGTTCATACAGTTATATTTCTAAAGTAAAACATATCTGGACATTTTGCTTGCTCGCGGTTGTGTTTTGGACATGGAAAGAACATCGTGAATCTAAAATGCAACTAGGTTGGATCTTGGAAAGCATCTCGGTGAAGACGAAGAAGGACAGACGGAGCTCAAAGGAGCTACATGTCGGCTTGCTAACATCTCGGCAGGCCGCCGGTCGGATTAACATGCTTTTTATTAAACAATACGGAAGATATGGGTACTTCTGCAGACCCCTGCTTTATCCGTGGCCTGGGGTAAGTGCTTTATATTTGAAATATGGACGTTTATGTAGACGTAATGGGCAGATATAAAAGGCTAATTTATTTAGCCGTTGCTAAATCATGCACCAGCCCTTAAACCGGAGTAAAGGCTGTACACCCTCTCCTCTGTGGTAAAAGTTAATTATACAGTTTCGCTACGAAACAAAACAAAGGCTGTTTTATGGAGATGAAAGACTACTTTACTTAGTGGCAACACTCTGATTCGCCCACCTCACGTCTAAAATACACTTTATGGACAGAAAAGAAAATATTACACCTGTCCTGAATGCAAAACTGATCAATGGAATTTTCTATTGACAAGATCTGTAGAGGGCACTGTGGAATAGCTAAAATCTCCGCCGAAACATTTCCTTTTCTGACCATAAAAGTGTATTTTAGACGTGAGGTGGGTGCTCAGAGTGTTGCCACTAATGACATTAGGTTTTCAACTCCATAAACAGTCTTTGTTTTGGTGAGTAGCAAAAGTGTATTGTTTAGTTTTTTACTAAAGACGAGAGGCTGAGCCTGGTCTACCGCCGCTGTGAGTGAGCACTGGCACAGCACAATAAGGGCTCTGGATGCTAATGTTGCTAACGTTAGCTAGCCCGTTAGCTTCTGTCGGCGCCAAACTGTCTCTGTGTGTGTGTGTGTGTGTGTGTGTGTGTGTGTGTGTGTGTGTGTGTGTGTGTGTGTGTGTGTGTGTGTGTGTGTGTGTGTTTCACGGCCAAATTAAGTTGTAAGTAGTCATGTGATGTGTGTGTGTTGACACTTGTTCTTAGAAGAATGGTAGCATAACCTAGCTATGATTAGAATGGTAGCTAACGTTAGCTTGTGTGTGTGTGTGTGTGTGTGTGTGTGTGTGTGTGCGTGCGTTTTCACAATTGGGGTCTTCAACAGGGGGTCCGCGACCCCTAGGGGGTCCGCGGAGTTACTGCAGGGGGTCCGCGAAATTATTGCTTTTTTCATTTTTTTTCTTCATTTTTCACATTTATGTTAAAAAATAAATCATGATTCTATCCATTTTGAATAGCTTGAATACATGATTACTATAATGCAATTGACAGATTGTTGATATTATTGACATTGGTTCTCAGTTAAAGGGGTATTTCACTTTCAAAAAAACCTTTGGTAATTTTATCATCTAATCTATTTAATGTAAATGTTACCAGGCCCAGGACCCCAGGTCCTCTCCCCACACACACCCATTGTAACTCCAAACTTCATTTTAACCATGATAGATTCATTAAAAACACACATTATTTTTTCTGGTGACTCATACTGCCCTCCTAATATGTGAGCAGGCCGTGTTTTTTCGATAACATTTTTCATTTATTTTTAATAATTATTTTTTTGAATTTCATTTTTTCCATTTTTCCAAATGATTATCGAAAAAACACGGCCTGCTCACGTATTAGGAAGGTAAAATGAGTCTCCAGAAAAAATCTATCATGGATTAAATGGAGTTTGAAGTTACAATGGGTTTGTATGTGGAGAGAAGCCCTACGACTGCTCCCTGTTGAAAGTGGAATATCCCTTTAATATTAGTAGTATGTTTAGAAATGGTAGTGGTACGGCCCACCCTGCTCGCTGTAACTTGTACATGTTTAAAATAAAAAAAATATGTTGTAGCCCCGACCCCCCCACCCTACGAGGTAGTAGGGGGTCCCTGCTCCATCTCCCCATCAGTTTGGGGGTCCCCGGCCTGAAAACGTTGAAGACCCCTAATACCCTTCTATTTAATAATTTTGGGGATGTTGATGTTGTCATCTGCCCATTTGTCAATTTGGTAAAAATAAATTGGTTGAATAGAAGTCATATTTTGGGACCATCACTCCATTGTTCACAATGGTTTGTAATGCAGGCTTGTGCAGACTGCTACCCCAGGAAGTCATGTGTTCCAAGATGGCCACGGTGTGAATATGGTCTATAAGAATATTGTCTCAAAAATATATATGGTTCTTTTGGCTGCACCAATTATGATTCAGTTTAAAAAAATATATTGTGTCTGTAATTTTTAGCAATACTAATACATCTGTGAAATACTGCTTGTCTCAGTGACAGAACTATAAACACTGAAGTACTATAAAGCAGGGACGTGCTGGCCATTGGGAAAAGCGGGACAACTCCCGAACGGTCGGTTCATTCCCGGCCAGTCCAATTGTAACTGCTTCATCATACAAGGCCGTTGCACAAAAGTAGTGAAAACAGCCGATCTACAAGCACACAACGCCTCGCACCGCAAGGCGTCGTGTGCTTGTAGATCGGCTGTTTTCACTAGTTTAAATCATTTCTTAAATGATGAATACAAAACAAACGGTTTTGGACATACAAGGTTTCCACCCGACAACGACAAAATATAACTCATGTAATTGGCCCACTGGCTTGTCACTTGTCATGATCTGAAATGGCAAATCTTTGAGTAGCATCAGCGGCGGCGCTATAGAGAGAGATCTCTCTATAACGCGCAATGAGGGCCTCTCCAACTCTTTTTCCCGGGCTGAATCAGGGGCCCAGCACGTCCCTGCTATAAAGCTACAACATTACCTTCACACAAATATAGTCAAACCTAGATTTAATGTATTGTTAAAACACACGTTGCATGACATCAGTGAAAACAGCAGATCTGCAACCTTGTAGATTTAATTTTACACTCTATGGCTAATTTAACTCTTGAGAGCTTAAAATCATTTATATTGGCTACCAACTCTCCATCATTAGCTTGGGACCACCTGGAACCTCCTCAAGGACCACTGGTGGTCCCCAGACCACTGATTGAAAACCACTGAACTAAATCTTTGAACTTACTAACCAAAAGCGCCAACATGAAAACACGCGCGCGCGCACACACACGTGTTGTATTAACATGTGACTAATGTTAATACAACTTCTAAATGCAAATCTGTGTAAAGTGATCTGCCATACGTTTCCCTGATGTAAACCTTTTGTTTGGGACCTTTTGTCAATACAGGATTGTGACAGCAAAAAGAAAGGTCTAGACAGAGTGAAGATCCACCTCCTTCTACAATGATATTCATCCAGTGTCTACTGTCTACAGCCATCATCATGGAGGGAGGTATTGTGATGGAATTGTTTTTGCAAAACACATTTTTGAACACTGCTCCTACAGATTTTGCCCTAAATTGCCCTAAAATCACTCAAAGTGGTACACAGTTTCTCTTAAGTCATGTCATCAACATGGATTTCCCATATTCCATCCTGATTGGCTACGATTGCCTTCTAAAGTTTGTGTGTGCGATATGACGTCCGCTTATCTCCCAATTAGGGAGTCTTACTGGTTTATCAACTTGATATGACAGTGTAATGACTCAAATTGTCTCCACGATTTCAACATATTATTGCTTGACCTTTTATCTTTTAAAACACTGAATTAAATACCCAGAATTTTATACCTAGTAGCATAAAGATTAGTTATACCCTTTCACACAGAGCTCTGTCTTGAAGGGCTGTATGTCCGCCCCGGATAGTACAAGCTGGTTGGACGTCCCCTGACCCAAAAGATTGCTTTTAGGGATGTGTGTGGTAGTGGGAACAGTACTCGATTCCGCTTATGGAGAACATGTCCTCGTCTCATGTCCTATGGGTTCATAGCACTTGGACTCCTTGGACTCCATAAGGGAACCGAAGAAATATTTGCCCTTCCCTACCAGCGTCTATTAAGCCATAGCGAATCTGACCTACGCTCTTGTCCTTGAAGATGTGTTCTGATGGGATATGACTCTAGTCTGGAAGGGTATAACTACTCTTTATGCTGCAAGGCTCTGTCTTCTGATCATTATGGTACATTCTAGAAAGAGTGCACTTTTGAAGCTAGAATTCTGGGTATTTAATTGTTTGTGAAAGATAAATGTTAATGCAATAGAAATGTTAACACCTAATTTGTGTAATTACAATTGTTTTATCATGTACATAAGTAATAGCTTGACCTGTTCAGCGCAGACTTTGAACATGCTTTCTTTTTGAGCGGTGTTAACCTCTCCGATGTGTGGCTTTGTCACCATTTTACCTACATTTACGACTGCTCTGTATTATTTTGTTTTATTTTATTAGTTTTTTTGCGGGAAACATCAGTACCTTTTTCCCTGTTCATACTTCACTGTAACCTTTAACCTTCTGTTGTTGTCTCCCTTGGGATAATAATAAAGGTATCTATCTATCTAATTTGACAGGGGTGTACAGGGCAGTGGTGTACAAGTGGATAAGCGAAAACAAGTGTACAGCTGATCCTCCATGAGTTCCCACGTCTCTCCAGTTATGGTAAGTTTAGGGCAAGTAACAGTATTCTGTGACAGTTGAAGTGAATCAGCGGCCACAGTAAACACCTCTTTTTCAAAGTCACCCTCTTTGAATGATTTCTAAGAAGAACATGGCTGACGCGATAAGATGCAATTGTAGCAGCTTTTATTTTTACATAATGATGATGCATTGTTTATAACCATTATTTTTAGTATGGCAGCTGACACGCGTTTATTTGTTTTTAAAAATGTTTTCTTTCTTTCTTTCTTTCTTTCTTTCTTTCTTTCTTTCTTTCTTTTCCCCACAGGACTTTCTGGTCTTGCATGGAGAGCCTTCACCAGTTTGAAACCTAGCTATTTTGGATACAGAGAAGTTCCTGTCGGGACGCGAAAGGACACAATGGATTAACACACGGTAATGTTCTTGTTTTACAGCAGACATAAATGTCACTATTGGTTTATTTGATTTGATTACTACATGACCAAATCACAGGTATGCCAGTCTACATATTGATAGCTACAAAACGTGTCTTCCTACAGATTGTTTTGGGGAACTTTCCCTAAGCCAGCTACCAACAATGCGTCCGTTGACTTTACAGAAAAGTGTGTATACCGGAAGCATTGCGCGCGAGCCGGACAGTTTTGCTTAATTAATTAATTTGCTTAATTAAAATGCATTTCTGGATTATTTTTTATTATATTAATGCTTATGTTTGCCCTCAAAATATTAAGTGAAGTTAAATAAGAGAGAGAAGTTGCTCATAACAAACAAATCAAAACATATTTCGATTTTTGATTAAATCAGTTATCATTTTTGCCCTCAAAATATTAATGAGTTTGTGTGAAAAAGGAAAATGCAACTACATTATGCTATCATTATTCACATTTACTCAACATTGTGTAGCAAAACCAGTTTAGCTACTTTGACCCTGTACATCTGCTATTGTTTTTAGGCTACTTTACATTTAAGTACCAAGCGTTCTTATTTTGTTTTGAAGTCCACCGACCGGCTCTTATTTTGAAGCCTATGTATATTGACCGGGGTAATAGGTTTACGTTGGTTTGACATGACGAACGATAACATAGCGACCTAGCTTGCTAGTGCTACTGTGTGCTGGTGATGACCAGTGATCGGACACTATACTATCATCGTAGGGTTAGGTAACGTGGTATTGGCACTGCTATGTTTAATCTTACAAATTAAACCAACGTAAATAGTAAAGCTTTTCACATGGAAGGCTTTATTGAGCACCTGCACAAAATCCCGTGAAACGAACTCACGGAGTGGTGCGTGATTCTCATGCAGTGTATCCTACACAAGTTCACAACGCGTAACACATCCCTCCCGTGCTGGAGTTAAATACTTATGCAAGTTTTTCTACGTGAGTCGCGGGTAACAGCCAGGATTTCCACGGCGGAGGTAAAGGCTCAGCCATCAGCCGCTCAGGGCAGGGTGGCAGCCTGCATTGTGCCACCCTCTCCACCTCTCCTCTCCGTGAGGAGAAACATGCTCGCGGGCGGCGCCGCAGCACAGCGTGGTGTAGGCGAAATGTGTAGTCCCAAATCGCAAAATGTACTATAGTGGTTTTAAAAGAAATCTACATATTTTCTGTGCACCGTTAAAGCCCCGGTGAACATTTGTGACGGTGGGCTGCTCTGGACATGTGTATGTGATGAAAACAAGCATGCACTGGTGACGTTTAGGGCTTTTCGCTATGTGTCTTGGCCGGGCGCTAAAGATTTTAGGCCGGGTGGCCCGCCTGGCCAATAAAGCACTGCAGGAAACCCTGGTATTCCGATATTAACCTGCGAGCCGCATTATGTGAAAGTGGCAAATCAATGCATCCTACTCTTTACTGTTCAACATAATCTTTTACTTTAATTGATTATCTTGTGTCTTTTTTTATGTCTGTCTTAGGCTGGAGCACATGAGACCGAGGACCTCTATCAGGCTAAGGTGTCATCACTGGGAAATGTCCTTCTGCACTCCTCAGGCGTTCATCATTCTGGCTTGGAGGAAAACACTGCTTTGGGCAGTTGATGTGTTTCAAGGTATTTACAGTATATTGTTTGCAATGAGTACCCAAAGCAGTGTGTCCCATATGGGAATGTCTGCAAACAATAGATTGCTTTCCTGTCTTTTTTTAATTTGTTAAAGAATTCAAATTAAAGCATGCACATCGCAACTAATATTTAAATTTGTGAACAAAAATATGTACACTGGAGAAGGAAGGGAAGTCCAAACCAGAATGGATTGACATCACAGGAGGAGGGATATCTGATTTCTGTATTAACAGATTGGCCATGGGCTTTGAATTTAGAACAATCATAATTCATAAAAATGGCCATGTGATAGAGACTGATTCTTGACTAAAGCAAGTATTCTGACAATACTCATGCTCCACTAGCTTTGTTATCTATCCAATCAAGTGTCAAATGCCCTTGTGGACTGTTTGTCATATAAGACATCCTGTGACATTCTGGTACTTCCTACCTCTCCATGAAAAGAGGTCTGAGAATGTCCTGTGATAACCCTTGAGTCCCAATTCAGGAAAACATTGTGTGTTGTGATCCCTGATTGTTTTTTTTTTTTGTTTCTCCAGTCAACTCCAGCGAAGTCTGAATTCTGTGAAGGGGAGCGTAGCCCAGTGAAATCTGTGGATGCTGTGTGGCCAACCATGGGACCTGCTACTGAGGAACCATGCTTGAATTCGACAATACAGATAAGGTCAAAACTGCCCGAGTGGCAGTCCTCGCCTACGCTGCTCTGCCCAAACAGCAGTGCTCCCCATTCATGTACCCTGACACCTCATGCCCAAGGTTTTGCCCTGTCCACCCATGTACACTGACACCTCTTCCCGAGGTCTTCCCTTTCTCCACACCTACACACACTCACCCTTGCGAAAAAGAACTGAATTAAGGAACACTGAACACTCACTCTCATGAATCCCCAGAATCCCTCATGTATTGTATATAGTTATTGCAATTTTTCTATTTTTGAGAGCTCTTTATTTTTCATATTGCAGCGCTGCAACTGTAATGTTTATTGTTGTTGTTTGACTGGCAACAACTAACAAACCTAGGTTGATGTCTTAGCGCAGGGGTCTTCAACGTTTTCAGGCCAAGGACCCCTTAGTTGAGAGAGAGATGAAGCAGGGACCCCCACAACCTGTTCATAGATTCCATAGTTTCATCGTTTGACAGCACAATCATCAGTGTATTTTGGATTCATGTCAATTTCAGATATTTAACCACTTGAGCCATCAATACATATAACAAACTTGACCTTTCATTCTGTATTGGTCTGCTCTTTTCCCCCTTTGCACCAAAGCTCTATGCCGAAAATAGCCGATCTACAAGCTCACAATGCCTCGCAGTGCGAGGCGTTGTGAGCTTGTAGATCGGCTATTTTTGGCTAGTTCTAAGAATATGGGCGCTAGGTTTCAAGTGGTTAATATATATAAAATAAAATAAATTGTATCACTCAAAGATTTGGAGGACCCCCTTTAGTAACTCTGAGGATCCCCTAGGGGTCCCGGACCCCCTGTTGAAGACCCCTGTCTTAGCGCTTTTTGTTCTTTGTCATCGGGGTGGGATGGGGGCGCTACATTTCCTTTTAGGGGGCCCTGGAAAAAACATTTTGAGATGGGGATCCACGGCTAAATACATATTCTTTTGGGGGTCCTTGACATGACAAAGTTTGAGAACCACTGATAGAGCAACATGTTTTTTTTTAAGAAAACTGTTATAGATATACAATGGGGGAAATAAGTATTGGATACACTGCCAATTTAGCAGGTTTTCCCACTTCCAAAAAATGGAGAGGTCTGCAATTTGTATCATATGTATACTTCAACTATGAGAGACAGAATCTAAAAAGAAATTCCAGGAAATCACATTGTATGATTTTTAAATAATTAATTTGCATTTCATTGCAAGAAATAAGTATTGGATATGCCTACCAATGAGCAAGAATTCTGGCTCTCACAGAACTGTCAAATATTTTTTTAAGAAGTCCTCCTATTCTACACTCATTACCTGTATTAATTCATCCTATTGATCCACGAAACAAATATTTGCGTTAAAAATGTTCACGCTGAATTTGTGTCTTACCTTAAGCTAGATGCATAATAGTTACACGCAGCTCAGACCTTTGGCAAACCTGACCGCATACCAAAAAAATTTAATGTAATGTAATATCACAGACATTCTAGGGCTAGCATCTACTGTTCCACACTGATGGCCTATAACCACCTGCCCTCGATTCCCTTATTAGGAGAATTGATCTCCACTAAATTGCATTTCCAGGTCCTCTGCATGGCACAAGATGTGCAGCCTGAGCCTTGTAGATCAGGTGGTTATGTCAGTGGTTTCTTACAGCTGTCTTTGATTGTGACTGTTTTGTACATAACATGCCTACAGCCTTGTGAAATTTTTGTTTTGTTTACATTTTGCAAGTTTTTTATTCCTGAATGAAAATAAATGTTCTGAAGGATATTGTCTGATATGGTATTTTCACCCTGTTAAAACTTAAAGTTGCTAAACTTTAGACATTTTTTGCAGCAGTTAAAAATGGGTCATCTACTGCTAAATTCTCCCATTTAATTCCCTCCAGGACCAACTCATCTGGGTGGCTGGAAGTGGGATCTACAAGGGTGTCAAAATTGCCCAGTTGGACTACACTCAAGGCCTAGATCCCACTTCAAGCAAACAGAGCTGAGGACTACATGGGCAGTTGTATATCCAAACCATCTAGGCCTCACTTGTGTTTGCCCACATTGTTGTAAGTCGGTTCTGACTAGGTCAGAAGTGGGGTATTATAGGCAATCTTATGTCAAACCCATTTAGGGCTGATATGCAATTGCCTATATGGATCCCACTCCGTACCCAGCTATAACCCACTTACAACAATGTGGGCTAACACAAGTGCGACATAGATGGGTTGGAGATGCAACTCCCTATTTGGACCCTCTAAAGGCACAGCAGGAACCTCAGGCAAGCCTAGGTAGAACCCACTTGAGGCCCATTCTTATCCCAGTTCCAGCCTATACAGGCAAACAAAGGTGGTGCCCACATGGGCCTGATATAAAATTGCCTACATGGTGCCCATCCAATACCCAGTTAGAAACCCCTGTATGACTAGGTGGGCTGCCACACATGAGCCCCAAGTGGAGCCCGTGTTCAAAACACGGGTCAGCCCATGCCCACTTTGCCCATATAAACCCATATGGGCCCCATTATAAAATGTTCGCTGGGATATGTATATATATACCTGGAGAGGATATATATCTGGAGACTATCTCTCCGGGTATATATATATATATATATATATATATATATATATATATATATATATATATATAGACTATACTGTATATATCTGGAGAGGATATATATCTGGAGACTATCTCTCCGGGTATATACAGTATACCGGTATCCATATACCTGGAGAGGATATATATCTGGAGACTATCTCTCCGGGTATATATATATCCATATATACCTGGAGAGGATCTGGAGACTACCTCTCCGGGTATATATACCTGGAGAGGATATATATCTGGAGACTATCTCTCCGGGTATATATCCATATATACCTGGAGAGGATATATATCTGGAGACTATCTCTCCGGGTATATACAGTATATACCTGGAGAGGATATATACATGGAGACTACCTTGATAAAAGGCGCAAGTTTGCTCCTCGTTAGAGGTGCAGTCTTGTTTGTACATGTTTTGAGACGAATATGGACGTTGGGGCTCAACCAGCGAGAGATATGACTCTGCCTACTCCAAGGAGAGACGTAACGTCCGAATATTAGTGACCTCTCCTGGTGTTATGATTTATGGCTAACTCAGCACACCGGTGCGCAGCGCACAGGACTTCCGAACGACAACGCACCAAGTGCACCGAATAAACGAACGACAACATGGCACACCAGTGCGTTGAGTGCGCATTTCCGAACGCACCCATAGTTTTATCTTATTCATGCATTTGTTTAATTTTATTGTTGTTGTCACACCATTGGAGTCAGAACGTAGCCTTCTGACACAAAACAGACTAGACTAATAGTTTCACTTTCATGCTGCTGTTATTGGGCGGGCAGCGCCAGCATGACATTTGTCAGACTAGCCCGCAGCTATGCTTTTTCATAAAGTGCACAATTCCATTAGCGTAATTAGAGAACTCATTCCAACGCTATGACTAGCTAATCAACTCCTATGAACTCGCACAATTAAGTGGCCCAGTTGCTAACTTTGGTTGGTTTGGTCTCAGCAGCTGAGCCCTGCTGTTTGGATAAAGTTCTTGCTTTCTGTTCTGACCCCATCTGTAGGGTCGGGTTGAATTTAAAGTAGTCCTAGTATTCAGGGGTTAAAGTTCTCAGTCCTGGGGACTGATTTCAGTCTTGAGGATTCCATATAGTGGCAGATCCGCAAAACAAATAAATAAGGGGGTGTAGCGATGAAGGACAAAGTCGTCAAAACACTAGTCAAGTGATCTCCAAACTTAAAAGCAGTTATAATTTCAAGATATGAGTATTTGAATTGGCCATACTACTAGTATGGCCAATGCTATGCTAGTATGATACTAGGATAGAATACAACTGAACTTCAGAAGATAGGCTACTTCTATAAAATTAAGCATGGATTGGCACACGCATTCAGTGAAGGCAGTTCAGAACTTCAGGGAAACGCCTCAAATATTGGTGTGCGCCATGTTTCAAAGATCACATATTGGGACATGGTCTGAAAATAAATGTCAGTCTTGGGATTTTTTTTGGCTTTAACCCCTGAGTAGGTCTATTTGTTGCCCAGTATAGTTAGAATATGAAATAGCCATACCTGTACATTGCTGCCTGTTTGTGGTAGAAAGAGGCTCTGCTATAGTCTTTAACGACGTGGATCGCTGCCTGTTTGTGGAAAGAAAAACACGACGAGGAACGAGGAAATTACTAATAGTCCGGGGGCCGTGGGGTGAAAGTGGTTTATAATGAATTGCATTTTTATAGTGCTTTTCCAAGTGCTCAAAGCGCTTTACAATGGTTCATTCATTCACACATTGGGAAGTGAAGCGGCGAACATTCGACGCCAGCGTCCTCACTTCCCACATTCACACACCAATGGTGGCAAGCTTGCACCAACCAACTCATTGGAGGCAATGTGGGGTTCAGTGTCTTGCCCAAGGACACTTCGACATGTTGACACAGGAGGAGCTGGGATTTGAACCTCCGACCCACGGATCATTGGCCAACCCACTCTACCTCCTGAGCTACAGCCGCCCCCGGTTTCGTTGGTTAACGTTTTTTTCTCACCTGATTCTTTTAAATGAATTCCTGTAAAATTGTTTTTTGTCTCTGTCTCTGATTCTGGGGTCTCAGGCAAATTTGTCTAGTTGGTAGCCTATAATTGGACCTTAACACTTGGGATGCCTAGTTTTGTCATAAAACCAAACGATTAACACAGTGTATTAATCCCATTGTTTTTACCAGATTTTCGGTGGTGGCGCACACGCCCCACATGCACGTGCAGCGGCCCCCGTTCACGGCTGTTCAACATCTTGTCTTTCACACAGAGTTGAGTTGGATACAGTCCATAGAACATGGCGTCGTCTTGACCAAACGAGCAAAGGGGATAAACAAAGGGAGGGAAAGCCATCTTACTGATCCCAGATAGAATGGATGTGAACGAGGAAGTGAAAGTCGGTCTGCGTTGTTGCAGCGGTCCTTCATGAGAAATGTAGTTTTTTTTCCCCGCTCACCAGCGGCAGCAGCGACACCTGTTTACTTGGTAACCATGGAAACAAGCTAACACGTGATAAGGGGGCTGTGGCGCAGCACCGCCATAATTCTTATCACGTTTTGGTGTCGGAAGTGTTAACGGGATATGCTGTACACGGGGGTTAAAGTTCTCATTCCTGGAGTCTTTAGGATTCCATAGGGGCTATTTCTGAGATCAGTGCAGATCTGCAAAAAAATGAATAAATAAGGGGGAGGTGTAGCGATGAATGACAAAATAGTCAAAACGCTAGTCTTGATGTCAACAATATTAAGCCCATATCTAACAGGACTTCATATGGGAATGCCCATATATGGAGGAAGACAACCCATATCTGTGTGGCTGGTTCAGGCAGGGATGGGTATAAGGGATGTACTAGTAGAACATGGTTCTCCATATATATGAGTAACTGGTCCAATATACATCACTGGCTAGATGGCCAAGAATTGTCGCATGTCGCCCTGAGGCGTCTTACTAGTATTTAAAAATGCATATATTAAAACTAATGCACTGTACCTATTCACTGTCATGGATAAACAGCAAATTGTTTGCCTTTAGATCAAGTATGTTGCATGAAATAATATAAAACTCAAATTTGTGTGGTTTGGGCATTAAGGGGTTACCAAAAATGCTCAAGGGATAACACTGGGCACCCTCTTGAATTCTTAACTTTTTCGCCGCCGTTGACAGTCCTCACCGTCATTGAAAGGGTTAATACCATGGCGCCGTTGACGGTGAGGACTGTGAATCTTACTGTATATACAGTAAAGATATTATTACTTACTTAATGTCGCTCCGGTCCCGCTCGCATCGGTAATGTCGGCGATTTGTTTACAACGCACGTTGGGCGTGCACGCGAAGTGAAGCTCCTCAATGTTAAGTCAATGGAGAGGCCCATAAAGAAACTTCATTTAAACAAAATAGCCATTTTGAGACATTTTGCAGCAGATCTAAATGTAAACAAGGCACAAGGCAGGGCGCAGCCATCTTGCCTCTTCTTGTCCCACACTGTCATGTGACTAGATGACGTAATCGTTGCCGTCAAGTGATAATCCAAAAAAACAAAAACAACCCCCTTCCGGCCCTTCAAAATAATAGCGGCGGCCGACGGAGGAAACGACGTGGCGCCGAGGCACCAAGCAACCTTCAGATTAAGAGGCAGTAGATGTGTTAAGAGGTGACCCTAAGCTACAAGAATCAGTTGAGAAAAAAATCTTTAACCGACGAAACAACGTTCAGACAAAAATCACCCTTTGGCTCCCGGACTATAAACAGGCGCGTTACGTTTCTGTGGAAGCTTCTTCGGCAGCATGAAATTGGCGAATATAGCACTTCTGGTGTAAGAGACGGCGAATATAAGACCTTCAAAATAAGATGTCAGTAATTAATGTTTGTAAATAGCGTATATTTATTATAAATAATAGATTTACGATGTATGTATTTTTAAATTTCTTATACTGGTGTACTTCAAAGTGCCCTAACATGTTTTTACCGATTTAAACTGGCTATTGATCCCCAGTAAATTGGCACATTTTCCATAACTTCTGACCACAATGCGTTTCTGATCCTGTTTTGCACTTTATCTGGATATTGTGTTAATTTTTGAGTGGAAAAGCAATTTAATATTAAAGCAAATACCGGTAAAGCAAAACGAAATTTGCTCCAAATAATAATTGTTAACAGGTGAGTCGCAACGTTCTGCTGCGTCAGGATTACTCGGATTAAAGAAGTGAACTGAATGGAGAAAGAAGAACAAAGAACACGGAGGCATCCAACATCATGTCTGCTCAGTCAACTTGATCTGAGTAGTTTTATTAAGTGACCACTTTTATACCACAGTGAAATTACTTCCGGCCGGCACTTCACAATAAGGGTATGAGCTGACATACAATGAGAGAGCATTATCTCAACACCCCCACTTGCTCTCTGCATTGAATAATTACATTTTTGAGCGGTGGTTACACCGTCTCCTATACGTGGCCGTGTGTGTATGCGTGTGTGTGTGTGTGCGTGCGTGTGTGTCTGTATGTAGCCTGCAGGCCTGCAGTACCTTTTATGACCACACATGTTAAGGGAGGGGCGCTGTTGTTCAGGCCAGGCCAGACCAGGCACACACACACACGCACACACACACACACACACACACACACACAGGGGGGAAGGGGGGGGGGGGGGGGGTAAACCACCGCTCAGTTCACACGGGTGTGATTTTTTTTTTCCTTTTTACAATCAATATTTTCTTCTTTTTTTTTTTTTCTTTTTTTTTTCATAAAATACAATCGATCTTAAAACCTTACATCATTTGATTATTTCCCAAACATGAACCTTTCAAAGCTATTCAACTTGAACTTTGTAGCTGGTTTAGTCAGAACATCAGCCACCATGAGTTCTGTGGGACAATATTCAAGAATCATTTTACCATCATTAATAGTTGACCTCACAAAATGATACTTTATATCAACATGTTTTGACCGCTGTCTCTTTACAGGGTTTTTAGCCAGAGCTATTGTACCTTGATTATCTTCATAAATCTTTGGTTTCATGTATTCAAAGCCATCAATACCTTGTAACAGTTGGACCAAATACAAACACTCTTGGAGTGTAGCTGCCAACGCCATATACTCAGCTTCACAGGTAGAGAGTGCTACAGTGGGTTGTTTCTTAGTTTTCCATGAAATCAAAGGACCATCTTGATTTAAACTGACACAGTAGCCACTAGTACTACGTCTGTCACTGGTGTCTTCTGCCCAATCTGCATCGCTAAATGCATGCAACCCTGGTTGCTCTTGACTTTTTCTGTAGCATAATACCTTATCACTTGTTGCTTTCAGGTATCTGAGTACATGTTTTACAGTGGTCCACTGTTCTTCAGTTGGCTTAGAAAAATATTGAGAGAGTCTACTGACTACAAAGCTCAGATCAGGCCTAGTGCATGTGGTTAAGTAGATTAGACTGCCTACAGCCTCTCTGTACTTTCTAACATCACACATTACCTTGAGATTGCCAGTGTAGTCATGTTTTACCTCACAAGGTGTCGCTCTTGGCTTACAATCTTCCATTTCAAATCTCTCCAGTATTTTTTCCACATACCTTTTCTGTGACATTTTTACACAGTGCTCACTTTGCTCAAAATCAATGCCAAGGAAGTGCTTCAGTTTACCCAAATCTTTCATTTTAAACTTGGATGTGAGCATCTTTTTAACTTCAGTCATCAAATCTTCATTACTGGCTGCAATAATTATATCATCAACCCAAATCAAAATGAACACTTTTTGGTTTTCTGTTTCATTCGTGTAAACACAATGATCTGCTTGGTTTTGAATAAACTGATTTTCAGTCATGCAGCACTTTGTTCCAGTTCCTACCCGATTGTTTTAAACCATACAGAGATTTCTTCAATTTACACACCAGTATGTCACCATTCTCAGATGTCACTTCATAACCCTCTGGTTGTTTCATGTAAATCTCGAAATCTATAGGGGCATGTAGGTAGGCTGTTTTAACATCCATCTGATGTAAAGTCATATTCTCTTGTGCTGCTTTTTGCATTAACACTCTAACACTGGTAAGGTTAGCAGTAGGTGAAAAGGTCTCATCATAATCTACACCAAGCTTTTGGCTGTAACCTTTGGCTACATAACGTGCCTTGAACTTATCAGACCCATCCACATTGGTTTTTAAAGCATACACCCACCTACCCCCCACTGCTTTCTTGCCCCCTGGCAATTCGGTTAGGGTAAATGTATCGTTTTCACTTAATGACTCCATTTCCTCATCCATTGCATTAGACCATTCTTTTGAATTTGGGGATGTTACAGCTTCACTGAATGAACGAGGTACATTAGACATTAATCTATAGCAACAATCTATGTTCATTTGAACCTGATCTTCATTTTCACCAGTCAGATCAACCACATAATCGTTCAAATATTCTGGTTTTGTTCTCACCCTCGAAGGGTAACGTGTAGCCCGAGGATTAGCCTCATCTGACTGCACCGGGCTCTCCTCCGGTGTAGTGGCTGCAGGCTCGTGAGCCTGCTCGGGAATCTGTACTGGTGAAAGTGGAGGGTTTTGCTTAGATCTATTAGTCACTCTCTGTACCTCAGAACCAGGATTGTCTGTTTGTGTCTGTCGCTCTGCAATAGGCTGAGTCACACACTTTATCAATCTGTGTTTCTGCACTTTACCACTGTTCGGAAAATAAACCATGTAAGCTGGGCTATTTTTGTCATAACCAACCAGAATCCCTTTGTCACACCTTGCATCGAGTTTCTTTTTATCCTGCCTGTATGCATAACACACTGACCCAAACTTCTGCATCTTAGATAGGTTTGGTCGCTTTCCTGACCGCATACAATAAGGCGTCTGTTTTGTACGATTGTTAAAGCACCTGTTTCTCACAATAGCAGCCGTCTGAACTGCATAGCTCCAAAGCTCTTTTGGTAACTGGCTCTCTATCAGCATACATCTCGCCATATCAAATAAAGTACGCCAGTTTCTCTCTGCAGTACCATTCTGATGTGGCGAGTATGGTGCCGATGTCTCATGTTTGATCACATTTCTGCGGAGTAATGACTGGTAATCTTTACCCATGTACTCTAGTGCATTGTCAGACCTGATGCGTTTAACCTTCCCATAAGGGGCTGTATCTGCAAGGAACTGCTCAGTGGCTTGCGCAGCGTCACTTTTGTTCTTCAGGAAATATACAAATACTGCACTTGAATAATCATCAGTGAATGACATTGCATATTTATGGCCATCTTTAGTAGCTGGATCCACTGGCCCTGCCAAATCAGTGTGAACCAACTCCAAAACCGTTTTGGCTCTGACATCTGCTTCCCTGTTCCTAGTCTGAACAAACTTTCCTTCGGTACATATATCACACTGCGAAACAGCTTTGTCATTTTTATCATTAATTGTCATCCCTTCAACAACATTCTGCAGTTTCTGAATATCACCATAATTGCAATGGCCTAGGATCTCATGCCATGTCTGCATATTGTAACACCCATTACACTGGTCATCATCACAATCACTGTCCACCGTGTTCAAGTAGTACAGTCTGTTGTATACATGAATGTTGAACTTTGTGCCATCTTTGTACTTTAGAACGTTGTTACCTTTGGTGAAGGTGACGCTGGCTCCTCTGGTGGTTGCTGCTTGCACGGAAAATATATCTTGTGGATATGTGGGAATGTACAGTGCCTGATTTAAAGTGGCTGTGTGACGCTGGCCGATGCTGTCTATCAGGATCACCTCCGCATCCCCTCGACGTTCCGCCACTCCGCTGCACCTTGTCCCGTCAGCCAACTCCATGCAGTGGGTGTTTGACTGGAATCTGCCGTCAAAACGCGTGAACTTCTTTAGGTCTGTGATGATATGTGAGGTCGCCCCCGTGTCGACCATCAGACCTGTTTGCTTGACAAGTTGTCCACTCTGGACCTCGACATCACCGTCGCTCGCTCGAAATGAGTACTCGCGACCGCTGCTGCCGCCGCTGCCGCTGCTGTCGCCGCTTCCGCCGCTGACGCTGCCGCCGCCGCCGCCGCCGCTGCCGCTATAGTACTCCTCCGAGGCTCTCTGTAGTACGTCGTCCCGCTGCTGTTGCCGTCGTCTGCAGGTTGCGTAACGGTGTGTTGAACTCTTACAGTGGTTACACCACTGCTGCTCGCGACACATCCTTGCTAGGTGTCCTCTTGCTCCGCACCGAAAACACACAGCGTTGACGTTTCCAGCACCCCGCTGGTCACCGGCACCTGCCCGTTGCACGGTAGTCTTGACCTGGGTCCTCATGACGTTGTCGCCGCTGTAGGCTGCTGCTGCTCCGCATATCCTCTCGGTGTCCTCGAAACTTCGGAGCTTAGTTTTGAACTCGGAGAAAGGTACTGGTACATCACTTTGTGAGATGTATATTGCAAATGGTTTGAATTCATCCGGAAGCCCCTTCAAAACCATTGCCACCAATAGGCCATCACTCAGTGTCTCACCAGCATTTCTCAAGGCAGTTATATACGTTTCGGCGCGGATCACATAATCCGTTACACTTTCACTGCTGGATTTCAGCAGAGAAGTGTTCGGTATACAGACTAATGATCCGCGGTTTACCTCTGCCTGCGTAGTGGTCTCGGAGGATTCTAAGCGCCTCACGTCCATCATCGGCCGCCTCTCGCATAATCAGCGAAAGGCTTTTGTCGTCCAAGTACTGGATCAATTCAGCATATGCCAAGGCATTCTTATCCTCGTCGTCGTCGTCCTCTCCTTCTTCCTCATTGTCGTTGTCGTTGCCGTCTACCCCATCAGCGGGGGGCGCGGGTCTCTCGGGTTCGTATAGGATTGTATTCTTCAACCCTTGTAGTAAGAGATGGGCCAAAAACTTTGCCTCCCATAGCTCGTACCTCTTTTCATCTCCATCGAAACATAGCCGTGACCATCGATTGTTGTAGTCACGCGCCGCCATGTTATTTGACTGTGTTAGCCTAGCACGCCAACACGTGTTTCACCTCGAAAAGAATCCTGTACCTGGTGCCCATAACCTGTTAACAGGTGAGTCGCAACGTTCTGCTGCGTCAGGATTACTCGGATTAAAGAAGTGAACTGAAAGGAGAAAGAAGAACAAAGAACACGGAGGCATCCAACATCATGTCTGCTCAGTCAACTTGATCTGAGTAGTTTTATTAAGTGACCACTTTTATACCACAGTGAAATTACTTCCGGCCGGCACTTCACAATAAGGGTATGAGCTGACATACAATGAGAGAGCATTATCTCAACAATAATAGTAGCCTAGATTGTGCAGGTCAGAAAATACGAATAATTATATGTATATTATTTAACAACATACATACACCATAGGTTGCGCTCTGAAAATAGCAGATCTACAAGCTCACATGCGTTAATGGTCATGATGAATTGTGTATACACTGCTTCACACATAATTAAGGAATGAATGAAATAGGCAAAATCTTGGTTGTTAAGCCATAAACGAACATACTCAATGCTAATTATGTTTCGGGGTAAAAAAAGGTTTTAATAACATTACAAAAAATAATAAATGGATACATGTTTGTTCACTGGAGTGCATAGCCTTTACAAATTGGACTCTGGACAGGAGACGGCTCTTTGTGTCGGCACTTTGGACACATGCACGCGTTCGGGGAGAACTCCTCTACCACACCGCACTCTCCGCTAGGCCAGAGAGGTGTAAAATAAAAATTGGCAGGCCGTCCAGTGCAGCCAGACGCACAAATAGTGCAGTTTTCAGCCTCTAGTGGGCGCTGGACGGGAAACGGTTCTTTGTGTCTGCACTTTGGACACATGCACGCGTTCGGGGAGACCTCCTCTACCACACTGCACTTTCCGCTAAGCCAGAGAGGTGTAAAATAAAAATTGGCAGGCCGTCCAGTGCAGCAAGACGCACAAATAGTGCAGTATTCAGCCAGTGGCAAAAAATAAAATAAAATAAATCTGTAAAAATATTGGTCAAAATACTTTTATAATGAGTGGTATTGTCCTAATTCTGCCCTGCAAGCATTGTTTCAGAGTCTCAGTTTGGTGTCTGTGTCATGCTCTAGTATATAACATACAGTAGCCTATAGCCTACTGCATATTGAGCAATCAAATACAACTTGTTTGTCCAATTCTCTGATCAATATTATTTTCCATTTATTAGCTAACTAGCCAAAGTTCTGACACATTTTGGCACTAATCATGTTTATACTCTGCTTGTTGGTGGTGAGAACTGTACACTAACTTATACAATTTATGGATTGGGTAGTTGTGTAGTTATCATTTATGTTGTCTGTAAAAGTTGTGGCATTAAACGCTTGTGTATGTATATGTGCCGCCCTCGACCGGTAGAGTATCTTTGCGCGCGCTGGTTGTGGGGGCTGGTCTGGCCAAGATCTCAGGGCTGAATTTTAGTCCCAGTCCGTCCCTGTGGAGGTTGGGTGAGCTGGCAGAGCAACTTTGTTTAGCGACTTTATCATTTTCATAGCTACGTTTGCTCACTGTTAACTTATTTTCTTGGCACATATTTATTGCATAGGCTATAGGCCTATATTTATTGGAAATTGTACTGTAATAATTTGGTGTCAATTTTAAACTTGTGAGCATTATCGTTTGGACGTGAGTGTTTTTAGATGCGTTTTATGATCTCCCAGGCTTAGCCTACCGGCTGATCAATCTATTGGGGGTTGCTATCAGCCGCAATAGGCTATCACAACAGATCTCAGTGGCCGAGTACCTTCCACATCCTAAATATTATGATGGCAAATTCAATGATGACATCATGCTTCGAAGTTAATCTCTCACTGTGTAAAATCAACTTGGTACCATTACGATTGATATGAGAAATGTTTAAAAACCAAGACAGCAATTTAAAAACTTGAATTCTGATAAGTAGGTAGACATCCCCTGCCCACACACACACACTGGCATGTCTGGTATTTTGGTACATTGATATATTTTCCCCTGGTTATAGTCAGTTCATAAGGCAATCTCTTCCGTTCTCATTATTAGTGTCACTCAGTGGTGGAAAGTAACATAAGTACTTAAGTACAATACTGAGATATTTTTCAATTAACTGGAGCATTTCCAATTGTCAGTGCTTTTACTTCTACGCCACTACATCTGAGTGGCAAATATTGTACTTTTACTCCACTACAATTATTTTTAAAAGTTAGTTACCGTAGGCGTAGTCTCGCGTAGCCAGACAACTATTCCACAATCTCTGAATGCTATATAGAGTCTGGAACAGCAGCTCCAGAACGGCGAGTATCGAAAACGGGCATTAAAGTTCAAAAATCTATATTTTAAAATGTCATTTCTGCTAAGCAGCAAGCTAAACATGCTTATATGATTTTTATTTATATAATGATAAATATTTGTGGGATGTGAGACGGAAGCGGAAGTGACGAGGGCTTCACTTCCGCTTTGACCGGGTACTCATCGTTCTTCTCTTGATGCGCCAGACTGTATGCTGGGAGCATTTGACCAAATCGCGGAGGCAACAGTCTGGCCACGCGAGACTACCGTAGGCGTAGATCTTAATTATTATAACAAAATATATTATATTAACCACTTCAGCCTATACTTTGGCTATTTGAAAATGCACAGTTCATGAAGTATTAGGTCTTGCAGCCACAAACATTTCACTTGCTCACTACTCTGTGAAGTAAGATTCTCAGCTATACTTGAAGTAGCTGAAGACTTGCTTTTTTGCAGTTTGACCACAAGACAGCAGTATAGAGTACGGTACAATATTTTCACAGAAACATCTTCACTCAGAGAATGATTGCTTGTGTATACTACTACTACTGGTTGTACTGTTTAGTACGTGTGTGTGTGTGTGTGTGTGCGTGTGTGCGTGTGTGCGTGCGTGCGTGCGTGCGTGCGTGCGTGCGTGCGTGCGTGCGTGCGTGCGTGTACACTCACTCACTCACTCATTGGCCAAACTAAATGTAATGCCTACAATTCCAAGTGCTTGTATGATTATTTTGGGGGGTCGATAGCTACCTGAAACGTTTGGGAACCACTGGTGTGTTTTATAGACCAAGTTGTATTAGAACTCAAAGAACTCATCACACTTGAGTATATTTCCCCACACAATCGGTCTTCAGCCATCTTTCACTGTTTTTACATTTTTGTACACTCTCAGAGTTACATTAATTAGTTACATTAGTTAACATTAATTTCACTTAAATTGGGGTCCCAGAGATAGAAATGCCATTAAATGGGTGTCCATAATCTAATGCATATCAAACTGGGGGTCCTTGAAATTAAAATGGTTGAGAATCACTGCTAGAGCCGTAAAATCTTCTCTTATCCCTGGTCCCTGGCATATCTTTTCAAATGGGGGTCAGTGTGCTAATACTTGTCAATTTGGGTGTCCTTGACATGCGTGAAAAATTTTGAGAACCACTGTTCTAGACAACGCATCACAGAGAGACCGCAGCGTAAGCGCCTCAAATCCCGGCGCCCTTTTGCCACACATGCCCAGGAACTGCTCAGCAATACACCAGCTGACACCAGCAGAGCTTCCTGGGTCAAGGCAAAATGGAAGGAGCAATGGAGAGCAGCAGCACCATCCAGACTCCACCGCTACATTGATGATCCGACCGATGTACCTGGCGAACACCTCCCCCGCGGGCAGTGGACAACCCTCAACCGCCTTAGGACAGGTGTGGGACGCTTCGGAGCGTCAATGCAGAGGTGGGGCCTTGTGGACAGCGCTCACTGTGACTGTGGAGACCCCTTACAGACTGTTGACCACATCCTGATCAGTTGCCCCAAACACCGGCCACCGAATGGCGACCTAGGCCTAAAGAACCTGGACAACGAGACACTGGAATGGCTTGCTACAACTGAGCTGAGGATCTAAAGACATACGCAAGAAGAAGAAGAAGACAACGCATATGGATTGTATTCTAATTAGGCTTAGATATTTTGTCACCTTAGTGGCAATATGTGGTTAGTCTGTTTCATATTTCTACAGGATTTCGAGGGTGACCTTCTGCCACTGTAAGAAGTTAAACAAGCTACGTAGTGCTGGCATTTTATTTTCAAAGGTCAATATTGGAGGTCATGGTGCTTTTAATAATACAATAATAATACAAAGACTACAAACTTGGCATGTCACACTTAAGAACTCAAAGGCCACCCTAAGAGTGCTTAGATTAGGTTCTTGTCTAAGAACAGATCACAGCTAAGAAAACGTATGGTGTCTGCCCCAAAAAATTCACTCCTCCAAACATGTAATCAATCGATGGCCTCTATTATTATAGACTCTACAGAACACCAATTAGTTTCAAGATTTTAAGAAACTGTCATGTGAGACAAACCCACCCTAACTCTCTATAATTTTAAACATGCACACACAATATACACAAAAGAATTGCACATCAAACAGGACAGATTATTGTGGACGCACATTTCCTGCATCTCAGCTATGCTACGCTACACCCTCGTACAACAGGTTTTTTTTGTCTCTTTGTGGTCATACGTCTAGAGTCTGTCAGGGTGCTATAACTGCGACACCACTCTATACCAGTGGTTCTCAAAGTGAGGTATGGGGACCCCCAGGGGTCGTTGAGGGTGTTCCAAGGGGCCCCCTTGTCGATGTGCTATATTAAACACATTGGATGCCACCATTCACTTAAGCTTTATTTTGAAGCTGCAAATAAACAGTGCAAAAAAAATATACAGTAGGTAAATACAAAGAGGGGTCAGGGGAGGTTGGGCTAGGTTTGTTAGTGCCAGTTGCGAATGGCTGCCACCTGTAAGTGGTTTTTCAGGGCGATTTTAAAGGATGCTAGTGATCCCCACTCCCTAAATTTTAATAAAAGGCTAATTTTTTCTGATAGGTACAGATCTACTTCATCCAAAAAAGGTCTTAAAACTTTTCAAATGCTATTTTAAAAATCAAACACTGAAAATGGAAAATGGTGCGTTTTCGTAGAATGACCTTGGTAGACGTGTACTCTTCGCATGTTTTCACACATGGTTTTTCTCAGTAGCTTCACAGCGGTCTTACCGGCACTGAGGAGCAAGGTGTGAAACAAACAAGAGGCTCATTGTTCTGAATAGCTGACCACAAGAGTGAGGGGACAGGAAACATTGTTGTAGCTGCATTTACATTAAACCTAAAGAAGTCAGAGATGTCTAGAAGACTATGATGAAACAATATACTATATATATATATATATATATATATATATATATATATATATATATACACACACACACACACACACACACACACACACACACACACACATATATATATATATATATATATATATATATATATATATATATATGTTACAGTATGTTTGGGTAACTCAGGACGTTCATTGTAAGAGCGCTTGTTTTGTCGTTCACCACACACTAATCACCACCAGATGGCGACGACAGCCATTCACTAGTGCAGGCGCTGACGTCACTCGTTTGCGACTCTCTTTCTTTATTTACTAGCCTAGCTCGGCGGTGTTTAGCCATTAGCTTAGCCATTAGCTTAGCCATTAGCTTACTATGAGCGTTTATCGTGGGCTAAATATAACGATTGCATTCACCACGGCATCGTAACTCGCGCGGCGCTCCGCTGGCCTTCGCGCCGCTTGCAATGTCGTGGACAATCGAGCGGCTCCGCCTGGAGGACGTTGTTGTGGCGACCGCTTGTTCCGCCCCGTGCCGCACCACGAGTGCTCCGTTTCTCGACCGTACTGTTTCTCTAACAAACCGTGACATATGTATATATATATATATATATATATATATATATATATATATATCCTATCTGCGAGCAGCGATACAGGGGCCAAGCAATGCACTAAGCAATAAAGCAAAAAACGAAGTGCAATATTCAAAATAAGCCATAGAAACATTGAAGACTGAACTTGAAATAAGACCATTCAATTAAGAAATGAGCATTTTAAAAAGTCGATTGGGCACTGGGCGATTAAATATTGTTTCATCATGGGCACTCTGTGTTAAAAATGTTTTTCAAAATAGTAAAGTAGCAAAGAAGTTAGGGGTTTAGGGTTTAGCATGGACGAAAACATGTCCCAAGAGCTTTCTGCACAACAGGGAAAAATAATGAACAGAGTAATCAAGTAAGAGAGCAGTCAGACCATTATGCCTCTAGCGCTTAAAGGACAATATCCTCGGGCAGCAGTGGCTCAGGGGTAGAGTTGCCGACTTGCCGTCCTAGTATATGGAGGGTTCCCGAAGGGTTCCCAGTTCGATCCCGGGCTCCCCCAGTTTAATGTCGAAGAGTCCTTGAGGAAGACTCTGAACCACTTAGTTAGGGCAAATCCGATACTTCCGTGATCACGAGAGCAAAGGTCCGTTTCTCAGTGGTTTTGTCAACTATGAAGGTTAAATAACAAATTGAGCTCCCATGTCCCTCGCAAAAATGTGGGCAAAATGTTTGACAGCTAGGGTAATTTTCATTCTCATTCACTTACTATACCATACTATAAAGGAAAAAATGACTCACAAAAAATCTGCTTTCAGGCCGGGTACACTTACAGTACATGTACAGTATGTAGCAAAACATTTTTTTAGTAGGCTAATTTCTGATTTAGGCCAATATAGGTTAGGCCTAAATGGGTTAAGTTGGATGTGAGGGGTCAAACTAGGGGTTTTTAATTATTCTGAATCCATTGCAAGCATTTGTTTTGCATAAAAAACATTCCTTGGGCTAAAGACAGACCCCAAAAGACTGTGAAAAGTGATGACTCATCACTAAACCATAGTGTTGTTGGCCGTTTTTAGCCCAAGGAATGTTTTTTACCCTAGCTGTCAAACATTTTGCCCATATTTTGTGAACTTGACCTTTGGCTCTGTATACTTGGTCTGCTCTTTCTTTCCCATGCAGTACACCAAACCACATTGACGAACATGGCAAATCTACAAGCCCACAACATGTCAAAGACGCGTTTTGAGCGTGTAGATCGGATTAGATTTGTCTAATGTTCAATATAGTCAGAACAGAAGTTATTGTAATTTCTAATGTGGCTTAAAGACAAAAAGAGTAGGTAAGGTAGGCAAGAAGAGTGCGTTTATAGACAAGCATGGCTGACCACAGATATCTTCATCATATAAAAACCTTGTAACTGTCTATTATACAGAGGAAGAATATTGATGTGTCACTGACTGAATGTTTTGGGGAAACTGTGTCTTCTGGAAATTGATTACTTTCAGTACCATCATATAGAAATATTTAAGTAAATTCATACACCGCAAAATCCTGAATGAATTGAACTCGGTAAAAATATTAGGGATTTTTCTTTACACTCTTTCAGGCTGACCCAGACAATGGAGATGTGTTTTCTACAGACATGCTTCAGTATAGAGGTGTGATAATTCCCCCTCATCTCATCTCTGCATGAGTCATGTGACCAACAAACAAGGACCCCCAGTTTCCTGTTGAGGGTTGGAGGTTAGAACTGTTTATATATACCTGGGTAGAACATCACCAGTCAGAACAGCAAAACCAGGTCAGACTGTTCAGACACCATGATGCTCCTCTACATCATCGTTGTGCTTCAGTTGCTGTCCCTCACTGGTAAGATTGCAATATTATTATTATCATCATTATTGTTGTTATTATTATAATTACTATACTACTACTACTACTACTACTATGCAGTGTTGATTTTGACAGCAAATTTTGATGTCGTTTTAGTCATAGTCTTTTGAATACAATTTAATTTAGTTTTAGTCACATTTTAGTCATCTGAAATGTTTTACTAGTCGACTAAATATCGTGAGTTTTTTTGGGGAGCCCTAGAGGGTGTCGTAGTGGCTGATTTTACATTCGGTTGCATGCTGAAAATAGCCAATCTATTAAGCTCACAACGCGTCGCAGCAAGATTGCAACAAAAAATAAAATGTCCAAAAGGTTGCCGAACCCCTTTCTTCATTAATAGTTTGTGTTTTTCATGTAAGGGGCTTCTGAGAGCGGCATAGTGGGTGGAGACGAATCCAAGCCTCATTCCCGACCCTACATAGCATCCCTTCAAGGAAAACATAATTGTGGAGGAGTGCTCATTGGAAAGAACTTTGTTCTAACTGCGGCACATTGCATTGAGTAATTATTTCTTATTTAGAGTAAACCTAAATCTGATTTATAAATTGAATAATGTAAATCATGGTTATTTATCTTTCACTTCTATTATATTTCAGTGATCCAAAGTACAATGACAATGACATCACGGTGATGCTTGGAGCACACAACATAGCCAAAGATGAGAAGAGCCAACAAAAGATCCCAGTAGCTGAGTACCATCCACATCCTGAATATGATTACAATGATCAGATGAACCACAAATATGACATTATGCTTCTCAAGGTAAAATCACATCACAACTAAACTAAAATCAGTTCTGAAATGTGACTTATTGTCTTATTTAGATAGTAGTAATGTGAGTATAGTCATTCATTAATATTCCTTTGCAAAACCTTCACTTTCATTATAATGCAGAATCACTTTATTTGTCGATTTCCCTTTGTACTTAATACATAAAGAATGTGAAATACCAGTGCAACATAAAACATCAAGAAACATAAAAAGAAAACTAAATTGAAAAACCAAAGACCAAAAAGACTAGTTTGGACAATCTCTGCTATGTGGACTGGACATTAAACACTGTCATCTAGCTAGGCACTACATATTACTGCCAGGTCAGATATCCTGGGCTGTATTTCCATCCATGCCTTACATATACCTAAACATTGTTGCCATTTTTTTACTAGATTTAATTTTAATGTTTTAGTAGATCAGCTATTTGAAGTATTTTAAAAGATTTTTGTTTTCCTTCTCAAAATAGCAAAAGAAAAAAGTCAAAGAAGTTTAGGGATAAGGGGTATGGACAAAAATATAGTTGCCTGTTTTAAAAACAGTTTTAACCTCAGACATTAATAACAAAATATATCTTATTGACCACCTCTGATCTCATGAACTTTTGTCCTGCTGATATTCAATTCTATTTTCATATCAGACTCAGGGTCCAGATAAAAAAATCACACACCATAACACAGTAGTACACACATAATTACATATACAAAATATGTTACCACAAATCACTGATAAATCACATGAGAGAAAAATCAAGACATAGAAAAAGATAATCTGAGAACTGCTCTGTTCCCTTTCACAGTTAAAGACAAAGGCCAAACTAAATAAGAACGTGAAGACCATTGGACTTCCCAAGATGGATGAGAAATGTCCTGACTGCACCGAGTGCTTGGCGATTGGCTGGGGTGGAACTGGGCCCCGGACCCCTTCCTCTGATGTACTGAGAGAAGCCAAGGTCAAGATAGAGTTCAGTGATGTATGTGAATCCAAATGGAGGATCTACTTCGCCAGTGACCAGATGATATGCACCCACACCGATGCCAACAAGAAGACCAACGTGGGAATTTGGCAGGTAATGGAACAGTCATTCTAAATATTTGAATCAGATGATTTAATCTGTTGGGTGAAATGCTGCCACTATCATTGAAGTCCCCAATTCTCTTCTCCAAGGCTCTGATGTCACTTTGTTTCCCTTTAGGGAGACTCCGGTGGTCCACTCATCTGCAATGGCAAAGTACAGGGAACGACTTCCTATAATGATAAAACTAATGAATGGAAAACCGCAGAGTACTGCCCGAATGTCTTCATGAAAGTCCCTTTCTTTATCAAATGGATTGAAAAGGAGATGAAAAAAAAGTGATTATGTGTTGCATATGAGACTATGGAAGAGGTCTGCAGAAAGTTCATCCCTTTGTCATTCACATCAAAAAAACACCACAGAGCAATACAACACATCACAAACTGCTACTTTTATTTTAAAAAATATATAAAAAAAATACATTTTAGACATGTTCTTGTAAATCGTTTACATGTGAAAATTATACAACCACAGAAGAAATTAACAATAGCAAAACTAAGGAATACATTGTGTGCATTGTAGACTTGATTTGATTTGTACTTGTAACCTTAGATCATCTTAAGTATATCCCTATACATTCTGCCCTCAGCCCTCTTTCACCATCTTAAAAACGACCATACCAACAGTCTGTTATCATTACGACTCACCATACACTTCTGATGATCATTTTCATTAATTTCAATATGGTGTGAGAAACCCATCACTTGCTCTGTTATTATAGTAACATTTGTGTATTGTAATGACTATGGACATAATGTAAACATGCTGTATGCAAAATCTAAAAATAAAGCCTTAAAGAAAACTGAAACTGTCTGTTTATGTACAATATTGTGTCTGAAGCTGTGAAGAGAGAATTACATGTATTGAAGGTGGCATGGTATTTTATTTACTGTAGAAAATATTAATATAGTTTGCGTCACAGTTCACACACTCCCTGTGTCAAGGTTTAAATATTTTTCTTTATACCATCTGCTCATCTGCTCCTCGATCTCTGAAATGAATTTAACTGCAATTAATAAGGGATACAGTGATAGCTGACATGGTATTTTTTAAATGTCATGAAAAGACCAGATTTTTTCAATGTATAGCCAGTTTAAATTAGGCCACATGAAATTGAGCTGTGAGTGTAATATAACATATGCATTAAAGGAGTAGTTCACCCCCAAAATTATTTTTTTTTTCTATTCATTCCTAAGAAAAAATGTTGATAAAGTAAATTTACCCCCATTGATTCCGGATGGGGACCCAAATGCATTCAGGTCCCCATCCGGAATAAATGGGGGTACATTTATTGTAATCACATTATTGTCTTAGGAATGTGACAAAAAACTAAAAATATTATTCTCCATGGCACAACTTACGATGTTTGAAAGTATACTGTGTGCAAGCTAGATTATAAATATCTATGAACATACTGTATGTACTGTAAAAGCTGTCATGTGACCTGTGACACCCCCACAGCCTCTGGCAGTTGGTTAGCATTTGAAATATGCATTTAGCATGCTTCATTTTCTTTACTCTGGCCACATTGTTTATATCATCTCTGTCAGGTGGAAACATCATACTGTGTCCAATGTTCAAAACTGTTACTTTTTAGGATTCAAATAGAAAAAATAGCAAAACTAAAAGCAGCAGATCTACAAGCTCAAGACGCTCGCTTCGCACCACATTTTGAGCTCGCAGATCTGTTACTTTTGATACTTTTGTGTGACACTGTAGTATGATGGCATTCATTTACAAAAGAAAACACAAAACGTTATGGAGATAAGAGTTTTCTGCCTGACCGCAACAATATGCCTGATTGTCTGGTGGGGAAGAAGCTATTCCTCTTTATTTATCTACTGCCAGTGGCCCTGTGGCTATGGAGCCTTATTGATTGATTGAATACTTAATGGGGCTGTTAAGTCTGACATCATTTTGTAGGCAGAGGAGAATTTCTGCCCCCAGTTTCCGTGAATCTTTTTACTATTTTTACTATTTACACATTTTTCTTCTCTTTGTTGTTGAAAGGAAAGTGTTAGAATTGTCTGTCTCGGATCTGTTGAAATAGCGAGGATATTGATAATAAATCTGCTTGGAGGTCTGACTACAAAATGATGTCACGGCTTAAAAGCCCCATAAGAAATGTAAACAGCATGAGGTACAGTCATACATTAAGGCTAAAATGATTATTATGATAACACAAAGTCCTGGGGAATTGTTTCCATTGTGGTCCTATACATTCAATAGTATTCAACATTATAGTCAGAACAGAAGTTATTGTCATTTCTAATGTGGCTTAAATACAAGAAGGGGTAGGCAAGGAGAGTGAGTTTATAGGCAAACATGGCTGACCACAGAACAGCTCCTCAGTCGTATGGTGGAGGCTTTTGAAGTTGAACCCTTTCCGTTCTGTGAAACCTGTCATCTGCACAGAAACGAGAGGTTTAGTAGTACTAAAGATCATGAAAAAGATCTGTGTGCAGACGTTCAACTGACACAGATAATGGATAAACATGCAAGTGTTCAGAGAGGGCATCTTTCCATCATTTGTTTATTTATTTCTACACTATGTTCCAGCCCAAAGGTCAGAGGTCAAAATGACTCTATTTCAACTCAGAGTGTACACATGGAACCAAATGGACCTGGTTCTATTTGTACAGAGACTTGTAAGTCCAGTTGGTTCCTAACTATCAATCGTTAAGCAGGGGACCCCCTTGAACCCCCTTAAGGATTTTTAAGAACCACTGTCCCAAACAATAACTAAATTGTCATACTGAAAAAATATTGAATGCATCGCTGTTATATTTATAATTTTCCACACAATGTTTTGTAATTTAATCTGTTTTGTTTTGATAACATTTTAAATGTTGGTAACAGGGTTGTCAAAATGCATGTGCATGTTGATTAAAAGTGTGATTTTTGTGTGTGTGTGTGTGTGTGTGTGTGTGTGTGTGTGTGTGTGTGTGTGTGTGTGTGTGTGTGTGTGTGTGTGTGTGTGTGTGTGTGTGTGTGTGTGCCTGAGATGGCAAGGCTCATGTTTCTGATAGGTACAGATCTACTTCATGAAAAAAAAGGAAAAAAAGAAAAGTATTTTAAAAAATACAAACTCTGGAAAATGGAAAATCTCAGGTTTTCATAGAATTACCCTGGTATAGTTGTATTCTTCGCATGTTTTCACACGTGGTTTTTCTCAGTAGCTTCACAGCGGTGTTACCGGCACTGAGGAGCAAGGTGTGAAACAAACAAGAGGCTCATTGTTCTGAATAGCTGACCACAAGAGTGAGGGGACAGGAAACTTTGTTGTAGCTGCATTTACATTTAACCTTAAAGGAGTCTAGAAGACTATGATGAAACAATATACAATATATAATAATATGTAAAAGCTGTTATGTGAATGGGTCATCAACATGTCTGTACGCGGACAAATGTGTGTGTGTGTGGCAAAGACTTGTCACACACACACACACACACACACACACACACACACACACACACACACACACACACACACCTATGTTAATTAGTAAAGCCAAGCAGGGCCTTGGCAGGTTAGGGCCTTGGTTTGATGGCTGGGGATCTCCAAATATGGGCATAGGGGGGTACCCTAACATCATCTGGGAATGCCCATACTGTATATGGACATTTTATTTATATTATCCTTTATTAATATATATCCATATACATATATGGACTTAATATTAACGTTTTCGGCCTGGGATTGATGACTTCAGAAATCTCCATATATGGGCATGAAGGGATTTTGTTTCTGGGAATGACCATATATGGACTTTTTATTTTACTTTATCCTTTATTAATAATAATATGTATCCATATACATACAATATATGTTATGCCCATACATGGAGATCCTTATCTGAACCAGCCACACATATATCGGCCATGCCTTTGCCATCTGGCCAGTGATTATATATCAATGATCAGGGATCTTCATATATGGGCATAAAAGGGATGCCCATATATGGACTTTTACATAGGTGATAGGTCACCTGTGACATCACCTGTGATGTCACAGTGACAGTATGGACATCCAGGGTTTGATCTTTGATGAGGTGATGTCATGTGACATCACTTCCTGTACGGAAGGACGGACAAGCTACGACATTTGCGACCTTCGGTCGCAATTAACATAATGTATTTGTTAAAGAGGTGGTGCCATGATTTCCCCCCCTCTAAAACATGATTATCAGGTATTATGATTATACTAGGAGGAAGATTTTTTCCAAAAAAGTATACAGAAAGAGTTAAAATTGGGTTTTTATGTGGCCACACCCCCAGTTCATTAAGTATGCATGGATGTCATGGTGGGTGGTGACCCAGCTGAAGTTAGCCACACACCACAGTGTTGGGTGAATGGTAATTAGGGGAGGAGTTGATACTGTGACATACTTAGTATCTGTGTTTTTTAACTGACACTTTTGACCACAAGGTGGCAGCCTCCAAGAGAAAACAAACACATACCAAGTGAATACATCATTTGTCATAAAAACCACACCAGGGGGTCTAATGAAGTACTTTCAACCTCCTAGACACATGAAAAACAGAAAAAGTACAAAACTATGGCACCACCTCTTTAATGGAGGCCTACAGTAGGTGGTTCTGTAGTTAAGTGTGAATGAAGGTTTGTTTTAATTAGTGTGATTTTTCTTCCCAGTGTCTGCCATAACCAGTAGCCTATGAGAAGCCATATGAGCTAGAGCTAGTCCACTTAATGCCATACTGCTTTACACTTACACACAGACCTGCTCACTGGGTTTAAATCTGATTCACAACTTATACACTATTAATAGCTTATAGGTGCTCTCTCTATATATCTTCCCTCTCCTTCCTGTCATTCCCAATCTTCTGGTCAAGCAGAAATATCCTGAAATGGCAGCGCAAAAAAATAAAAAAAATACTGTATTGAACTTGGTGTAAGAATGACCATATTAGGTATTCTTGTTCGTTGTTTCTCGTTCAGGGACATAAAGAACAGGCTGCGACCACAGACAATAGAGACATTTTTCTACAGATGTGCCTCAGTGTAAAGAAAGGTGTGATAATTCCCCCTCGCCTCATCTCTGCATGAGTCATATCAACAAGGACCCCCAGTTTCCTGTGGGTTGGAGGGTAGAACTGTTATATATACCGCTGTCAGATCACCTAAACCAGGTCATACTGTTCAGGCACCATGATGCTCCTCTACATCATCGTTGTGCTTCAGCTGCTTTCCCTCACTGGTAAGATTACACTAATTATGTAATTATTATTATTACCCTTATTATTATTACCCCTGTTGATTTTGACAAAAAATGTATACAAATAGTTTTAGTCTAGATATAGTCATCTGATTTTTTCAGTTTCAGTATAGTCGACCAAATATAAGATTTTAGTCGACTAAATAGAATTATACAACAGGCAGTTCCGATAAAGCAATCTGATTGGTTGAAATGGTTATCTACCTGTGGTGATATAAAGCATTATGGAACGGTCTCACAAAGAAATCAGCTGCGCTGGTCGCAAAAAAAGCTGTCTGGTTGTCTGTCCCAGCACTATGCTAGCAGTTTTCATGAGAAGTTCAGGGACATGGTTACTAAATTTCACATTTCTATCGAATATCTTAATTACAATGAAATTACGTTGACACAATTACACTCGAGGGTGTGTGTTATCTCTGAGGCAACACAGGCGTGATGATATTCACATACACCCTGACCTCTTGTGTAATATTGCTTAAATATGCAGTTGATTTTGTCCCCCCCAAAATATTTTGGCAGGCCTTGATGGCGTCGCAATGGCTGATTATACACTCGGTTGCATGCTGAAAATAGCCGATCTACAAGCTCACAACGCATCACACTGTGAGCTTGAACATCAGCTATTTTCAGAGCGCATCACCCGAGCACAACTAAACAATAAAATTACGTGTCTTTTAGTTTGCTGCTGTATCTCCTCTCCACTAGACCCCTCTGGTGTCATTTTAACATCTACTCTGGCTTCTGTGAGTCCTTATAATGCATGAGGGGGTTATATCCTTTCATTTTTTAAATATAATTCTTTCAATAAATTGTTTTGAAAAATATTTTTATTAAATAAAATAAAATAAAATACTACAAATTTAAAAAGTAACAAATCATGACCCCCTCACACATTAGGAAGGATTACATTTTCGAACATTTTTTGAATATATATTTTTTAAGTTCTAAATTTCAATACAGCAAAGCATTAATATGAAAAAGCAAATTAACTTTGCAATTAGTACTTGAGTATTTATTTGAGTAAGGCATTGTTCTGCATCAGGGGTAGGGAACCTTTAGGCACGGGTGCCAACATTGGCACAGCGGAGGGTGATCACTGGCACACTTGCTAAGTGTGAGACAGAGGTCTTTTATTTTAAAATGAAATATTACAAAAATGTTTAGTCAGTTAAATTAAGTCCCCTCACATCTACATTGTATAAAAATTACATTATGCTCACAATTCTATATTCCAGCGGTTCTCAAAACTTTTAGGCTCAGGGTACCCCTGTAAATAACTTATTCACCCAAGGCACCCCTGAACTATTGTTACTTTATAGAACCTTAGACTTAATGTTATATTACGGTGTGTAAATATATGTCTTTATATTTGAAAATATTTCTAAAGAAGAACAACAAAAAATAAAGGCTGTTATGACATAATTAAATACCGACGATCAAGAATATGAAAACATGGCACTTCAGGTCAAAAAAGTTGCCGACCCCTGTTCTACATTAATAGTCTGTGTTTTTCATGTAAGGGGCTTCTAAGAGCGGCATAGTGGAGGGAAATGAATCCAAGGCTCATTCCAGACCCTACATGGCGGAACTTCAAATTAATCTAGAACATGCAAAAGGATGGCATGTTTGTGGAGGAGTGCTCATTCGAAAGGACTTTGTTCTAACTGCGGCACATTGCATAAACCGGTAGTTGAGTTTGTTTTTCTTATTTAGTCAAACAAAAACTCATAAATACTTTGAATAATGTAAATCGTGGCTATTTAACTTTCACTTCTATTATATTTCAGTGATGAAAATGGCAATGCCTATGACATCACGGTGGTGCTTGGAGCACACGACAGAACCAAAGATGAGAAGAGCCAACAAAAGATCCCAGCTGAGCTGATCCCACATCCTGATTATGTTTACAATAAGAACAACCACAAACATGACATTATGCTTCTTAAGGTAATCTCACATTGTGTTAAACTTAACTAAAATCAGTTCTGAAATGTGTCTTATTATCTTATTTAGATGTAATGTGAGTATAGTCATTCATTAAGATTAATTAGCTAAATTAAACCTTCACTTTCACTATGATGCTATAATCAAGACAAAATCAGAATCACTTTATTTGTCAATTTCCGTTTACTTAAATACATAAAGAATGTGAAATACCCTCAGCCACTGGCAGTGCAACATAATACATCAAGCCTGTCAAAGAAACATAAAAAAGATTAAAAAAAATAAGACCAAAAAGACTAGCTACTGTGACCCCTTGTTATGTGGACATTGAACACATTGTCATCTAGCTAGACACTACATATTACTGCCTGGTCAGACATCCCTTTTTAAAACAGTGTCATCTTGCTGACAACCTCTGATCTCATGAACTTTTGTCCTGCTGATATTCAATTGTTATATCAGACTCAGGGTCCAGATAAAAAAGCACACACACAAGTAAATACAGAATTACAAAAAAATATCAATCAAAGATAGTTTAACATGTTCAAAGGCACAACGTTAACTATACTAGATTTCTTCTCTGCTGGGAAAGTTATTGCATCTTGGCTACGAGCTCCTTTGAAACAGTTTAGGCTATCTCCTGTGGCCAGTATGTCCTCACCACTGGTGTGTGCTTCTGTTCCATTGTTTGCCTTTTAGTGTAAAACCATGATTATTTACATTTGAAAGATGCACTTGTAAAGTATTAACTCATGCAGTCACTTGCACAACACCATGCAGGTCGTCTCAGTAGTCTCTGTAGACTTGATTGTTCCCAGTTTGACCAAGGATGCAGTATAGAGTGAGAGTATAATTCTCTCCATCTATTAGGCAGGTTTTACTTTTTGAGTGGTCACACCGTTTCCTAAGAGTGACTTTTAAGTATGTTTACTATATTTATTTGTGACAGCATTGGACCTGAATCCAAATGTTGCCATGTTTTAATTAAAATAATCAAATTATTGATAAATCAGATGAGAAATTCTCTGTAACTTCACACATAGAACAAGATAATCTGAGAACTGCTCTGTTCCCTTTCACAGCTAAAGAGGAATGCCAAACTAAATGAGAACGTGACGACCATTGGACTTCCCAAGATGGATGAGATAATTCCTGCCCGCGATGAGTGCTTAGTGATTGGCTGGGGTCAAACTGGGCCTGGGACCCTTCCCTCTAAGGTACTGAGAGAAGCCAAGGTCAAGATGGAGTTCAACGATGAATGTAAATCGAAGTGGGCCAACTATTTCTCCAGTGAACAGATGATATGCACCTACGCCATGAAGAAGACTGTGGGAATTTGGCAGGTAACAAACAGACATTCTAAATAATATAAGATGACTTCATCTGTTGAGTGAAATGCTGTCATTGAAGTTCACACTCCTCTCTTCTAAGGTTTTGACGTCACTTTATTTTTCCCTTTAGGGAGACTCAGGTGGTCCACTCATCTGCGATGGCAAAGCACATGGAATATCTGCCTTTGTTGATGTTGTTGATTGGAATACCAAAAAGTACCGCCCGAATGTCTTCATGAAAGTCCCTTTCTTTATCAAATGGATTGAAAAGGTGATGAAAAAAAAGTGAGCACGTGTTGCATATGAGGCTATGGAAGAGGTCTGCAGAATGTTCATCCTTTTGTCATTCACATCAAAAGCAATACAACACATCGCAGACAACTATTTTTATTTAAAATTAAAGACACTTTAGACAATTTTACATGTGAAAACCACAGAAGAAATTAACAATCCATTTGCTAATATAGCAAAATAATTTGATTTGACAATTTGAAGTATATTCCTACATTCTGTCCTCAGCCCTCTTTCACCGTCTTAAAAAGGACCATACCGACAGTCTGGTATGTTTCTCACTATGAAACACTGCACACTTCTGATGATCATTTTCTAAAACATTCCATTGATGTCAACATAGTATGAAAGTACTTATAGAGACTTGGACATAGGTTTAATAAGGACACACTGAACTTAGTTGTACCTTTCTCTTATTTTCTTCTTTTTTTAAAGTTTGTTTTAATACATTATAAAGCGTGTCTTGATTTTAAAAGCATATCTGAAAACAATCCCTGGAGAGAAGATGGATAAAATAAAATTCACAACTTCTTAACCTATGATGTTTAGCCATCACTGGCTCTGTTATTATGGTAACATTTACTATATGGACATAATGTAAACATGCTGTATGCAAAATCTAAACAATAAAGCCTTAAACTGAAACTGTCTGTTTATGTACAATATTGTGTCCGAAGCTGTGAAGAGAGAATAACATGTATTGAGGGTGGCATGGCACTTTATTTACTGTAGAAAATATTAATATAGTTTGTGTCCCACTTCACACACTTTAAATACGTTTCTTTACCATCTGCTCCTCTTTGTGAATTAAATGGATTTAACTGCAATTAATGAGATAATAGCTGACATCTACCATGGCATGTTCTTTTAAATGAAAAGGTGGTTTAAATGTATAGCCAGTTTATAATTAGGCCACAAATTGAGCTGTGTGTGTCTGTAAAATAACGTTCATAAGCATTAAATACAACCTTAAAGGTCCTATGACATCACATTTAATTATTTTTCTAGGCTTTTTTTCATGTTTCCTGACCTCAATTACACCAAAAAAAAACTGAACTTTCAACATTCAGTGTTGAAAGTCGAAAGTGTAATCTGTAGTTTTTTGAATTAAGCTCAGAAAAGTGAGTTCATTGGCCTCTGGACGTACTAATTCACCGTCATCGTGTGACGTAGTATGATCAAGTAGGGCATTCATTCACAAAAACAAAACAAAAAACACAAGGTTAGAATATGGAGATAAGAGGTTTCTGCCCGACAGCAACAATATGCCTGATTGTCTGTGGGGAAGAAGCTATCTACTGTCAGTGGCCCTGTGGCTATGGAGCCTTAATGATTGATTGAATACTTAGTAAGAAATGTAAACGGCACGAGGTACAGTCAGACATCTAGGCTAAAAGGATTATTAGGATTAGGATGCACAAAAACGTCCCGAGGACTTGTTTCCTATGGGGTCCGCTCAATATGCCGACGGGACGCTGTTCCGACTAATGTCGGCAGGTTAGTTACTTGTCACGGTTACTGAGGTTAGGTTTAGGGTTAGGGTTAGTTTCAGTGTCTGCATACCAGCCTGTCGGCACACTGGATGCAGACCCGTTTCCTATATGTGGTCCTATGTATTCAATAGTATTCAATATATACAGTATAGAGTCAGAACAGAAGTTATTGTCATTTCTGATGTTTCTTAAAGACAAGAAGAGCGGGTGAGGTAGGCAAGGAGAGGGAGTTTACAGGCAAGCATGGTTGACCACAGAGCAGCTCCTCAGTCGTAGTGGAGGCTTTGAAGTTGAACCGTTTCCATTCTGTGAAACCTGTCATCTGTACTGAAACGAAAGAGAAACTTCGACCCTCAGTGTTTCCTGTGGAGGATAGAATGTTTGACTGTCAGATCGATCAAACTGTTAATTCATTCTGTATCATAATTCTGCCATGGCGTTAGTAAGCCTTGCCGAGCCATAAGGCCAATAGGGCAGGAGTCTATTTCCTGTTTTTGTGGCGTGAGTCGCGTGACTTCTGTGTGAGGGAGCTTGATTTACAAGCTACACCCACTGCACATGACGCTAGTATGTCCAGGCTTACTCCTAATCCAACCCTTGATCCTGAGAAATAAAACCCATAAAAGTAGATAAAAGCAGCAGTAAAAATCATCAAGAAAGGGCCAAGGAATAAAGACGGGTCTTATAAGGCGGGATTTAAAAGTTTCAACTGTAGGGGCAAATTTAATATGGAGAGGTAGCTTCTTCCATAATTTGAGGGCTGCGACCCAGAAGGCACAGTCTCCTCTAGATTTTAACCTTGTCTTTGGGACAATGAGCTTTTTCTGAGTTGCAGATCTTAAGGCCGTAGAGGGGACGAACCGATTTTGTGCTTTAAAAGTAAACAATAAAATCTTAAAAAGTATTCTATAGTGAACTGGAAGCCAGTGGAGAGCGGCTAGGACTGGAGTGATGTGATCATATTTACTTTACCAGTTAAAAAGCGTGCTGCAGCATTTTGGACAAGTTGTAATCTAGAGATAGAGGCCTGGTTTACGCCCACATAAAGTGCATTGCAGTAGTCCAATCTTGTTGAAATAAAAGCATGTCTCAAGATTCTTAAAAAATAAAACTGATTTAATTTGTGATAAAAGCCTCAAATGATAAAAACTAGCTCTAACCACAGCATGTATCTGCTTTTAATTTAAAGGCATTATCCATTTTTATTCCCAGGTTTGAGACCATGGGTACCAAATAGGGTTGGAGTGGACCCAGGTCTAAGGGAGGAGCATTGGAGCTGGCACTTGGTTCAAACACAATGATTTCTGTTTCCCCTTCATTTATATTTAAAACGTTTAGGGCCATCCAGGCTTTGATGTCTTTTAGACAATCAAAGAGGGAGGACAGAGGATTATTGCTTGATCTTTTGAGGGGCATATATATTTTCTTTAAAATGTGTCCTAGGGGAAGGAGGTAAAGCGAGAACAGGATGGGGCCGAGAATTGATCTGTGCCACATCCAGATTGGAATCCAATTGGTTTAAATGGTCACATCATGGAACACATCAGATTCCAATCTGGATGTGACACAGATCTGATTCAGGCTGGATTTGGCTGCCAGTGTAATGGGGCCTTAGAGGTTATAGTGTCTCTCTCTCTCTCTCTCTCTCTCTCTCTCTCTCTCTCTCTCTCTCTCTCTCTCTCTCTCTCTCGGTGTAAAAGAGACCCTATTAGGTATTCTTGTTCGTCGTTTCTCGTTCAGGGGCATAAAGAACAAGCTTTTTCTACAGACGTGTTTCAGTGTAAAGGTGTGATAATTCCCCCTCTCTTCATCTCTGCATCATATGAGTCATGAACAACAAACAAGGACCCCCAGTTTCCTGTGGAGGGTTGGAGGGTAGAAGCGTTTATATTATGCCTCTTGTTTGCAGATCACTAAAACCAGATCAGACTGTTCAGACACCATGATGCTCCTCTACATCATCGTTGTGCTTCAGCTGCTGTCCCTCACTGGTAAGATTACATTATTATTATCATCATGTTCCAGATAAAGCATTTATATACAATATACTGTATGTAAAAAAAATTACTACTTCATTGTTTTCATGAGTCAAGACTGAAAGGTTGTTCTGACAAGATCAAGGATAAAAAACTACTTCCAATAAATTGTTTTGAAAGATATATCTTTTTAAATAAAATGAAATACAAAAAAATAAACAAAAAAAAGTAATAAATCATGACCAAGCATTAGGAAGGATAACATTTTTGAACATTTCTGAATATAATTCATTTTTTCAAAACTTTGTTTTGATGTTCTAAATATATAGCCTACAGCAAAGCATTAATGTGAAAAAGAAAATGCACTTTGCAGTTAGTACTTGAGTATTTACTTCAGTATATACTGTACTTTGAGGCATTATTCTAATCTACATCAAGGGTAGGGAACCAACATTGGCACAAGGGAGAGTGATCACTGAACAACAAAAAAACTTTTGATGTGCTGTTATGATTAACCCAAACACTGACTATCAAGGGGGACTGCCCATAAGTCAGAAGGTTCATTAGTCCTACATCTAATTTGTACGAATTAACAGATTCGGACTAATGGGCTGTTGGAACAAAGAGGTTTCGGACCAATGCCACTGCACCCTATCAAGAATATGTTGGCACTTCATGTCCAAAAGGTTGCCTACCCCTGTTCTTCATTAATAGTTTGTGTTTTTCATGTAAGGGGCTTCTGAGAGCGGCATAGTTGGAGGAAAGGAATCCAAGCCTCATTCCAGACGCTACATGGCGGAAATCCAATGCCGTGGAGGACATGTTTGTGGAGGGATGCTCATTCGAAAGGACTTTGTCCTAACCTCGGCACATTGCAAAAAAGGTTGCAAAATGTGAGTTTATTTTTCTTATGTAAGAACAGCATAAAACCAAATCTGATTTCATACAATGAATAATGTCAGCCATTTAAAATGAATTTCTGTTATATTTCAGTAATGAGATGATTGTGGTGCTTGGAGCACACAACAGAACCAAAGATGAGAAGAGTCAGCAAAAGATCCCAGTAGCTGAGTACATTCCACATTCTGAATATGACAAGGATGACACAAACCAGAAATTTGACATTATGCTTCTAAAGGTAATCTCACATTTTGTAAAACTAAACTTAAATCAGTTATGAAATGTGTCTTATTTAGATATTTAGATTTAGTTGTCTGAATACCTTTTCTGTTTGTCTCTCTGTCCCTTACCCATATATGGAGATCTCTTTATTTGTCTGTTTCACATTTGTTCTGTAATAACCTGTAAAATGTTCAAGATATTTCTCCTTCTACTTGCATACATACTGTATGTAATACTGCTATAATGGATCAGGCGAGCAATAGGGACATCTGGGCAACTCAATTTAAAATGTACTATTTTGTCCAAAATGTAAAATATATATATTTGAAAAATGGTCTTCAGTAAAAGAAAGTAGATGATGTGACATGCATGGTACGTCATTATCAGACTTCATTTTAACATTCAACTTCTTGTTTATGCTCCAAAATGACGGATATACTAGTAGGCCAACAGGTTTTGTAGCAATTTGTCACAATTGTAGAAATATTAGACCTTGATTGTTGAATGTTTAAGCATGTAATAATCATGTTGCTTATACTTTATTTTACTTAAGACCATTTTATTTTTTAACATTTTGGACAAAATAGCACATTTTTTGTCAAGGTGCCCATATGGCCCTATACCCACCTGACCCGTTACCGCTATGTGTCAGCTATATAGACCTTTTTCCACAGCACCATGTAGCTGCGGTGTCGCTGTGCAGTGCCGCTTAACACTGCAGTTATGGTTGCCGCTCTGAAAATCGGTCTATCTAGGCCTATACCCATACTACCGAAAGCAAATTCCACCTGCTTTTAAGACAAATTAAGACAGCATATCTGTGACACACAAAGAGCTGATCAGAGAACTGCTGCTCTGTCCTCTTTCACAGTTAAAGACAAAAGCCAAACTGAACAAGAACGTGAAACCCATTCAACTACCGAAGTGGAATGAGAAAATCCACACCAACACCAAGTGCTTAGTGGTTGGTTGGGGCCAAACCAGGGCTGACTCCCCTCCCTCTGATGTGCTGAGAGAAGCCACAGTCAAGACGCAGTTCAGGGATGAGTGCAAAAAGAAGTGGGGGAAATACTTCGACGGTAATCAGATGATATGCACCCACTCCGACAAAAAGACAGGAATTTGCCAGGTAATGGAACAGAAATTTGAAGTATTTGAATCGGAACAGGTATTTGAAGTATTTGAATCAGATATGTTAGGTGAAATACTGCCATTATCATTGAAATCCCCACTTATTTATTGTTTTATTTTTTTCCCTTTAGGGAGACTCCGGTGGGCCACTCATCTGTAGCGGCAGCCTACATGGTATAACAGCCTTTACATTAGAAGGTGGATGCGATGACCCCCGTTACCCACATGTGTTCATTAAAGTCCAGTTCTTTCTCCAATGGATCAAAACAAAGATGAACGGGTGAGGATGTGTTGCATGTATTATAAGCAGTGTTAGGCAATATCACCCAGGAGAGCAATATGTTAAATACTACATATTACTCCTTAAAGTAATATATTACGCATTACTTGGAATCAAAGGCATATATATATATATATTACATTATATCAAACACTCCCCTCCCCCTTCATTAGGTCCGTTATCTTGTTATGACCGGTTATAAAATAAAGCATATAAGGCCATGGAAGAGGTTGACATTATGGTCATCCTTTTGTCATTCACACAAAAATACCACAGAGCAAAACAACAGAACACATTTTATTTAAAATTAAAGCTAGTCTGACTTTTTTGTGAAAGTGTGAAAATTACACACACACACACACACACACACACACACACACACACACACACACACACACACACACACACACACACACACACACACACACACACACACACACACACACACGCACACACATCTAATTGCTAATATAGCAAAACACATGTGTAATGTATAGACCAACTATGTCCTCGGTCATCTTCCACCATCTTAATGGGACCATACCAGCATTCTGGCATGCTTGGAGCATTAACTATCACACTTATACAGCATACTGGACAAAATGTTCCAAAACAGATTATTTTTAGTTATTGGCTGGGTATAGATTATAGAACACATCAAGCCATTCACAAGAGGTGGTGATCGCCTCAGTACATTTAACCAGAAGGAAACTTTCTGGTTTCATTCCCTGGATGCGCTCACCCCTTCTGGTCTAAATGATTCATGTGCATTCCTGGTCTCAATCATTCATGTGCTTTATCTAAATATTATCCTTTATAGTGTATTTTCTTTATTATTCTTATTTGTTGCAATCAATGGTCTTTTTTATCTTTGGGTAATAATTAAACTGTATTTGCTGTTGTAGGTTATAGATGTTAGTAGCCTTATAATCCTCTTCTGGTGCAGCCTCACAGTGGTTGATTGATTGACTGTGCATGCCTATGTACCCATGTGCATTTTTGACACTTGTTAATTAATAATGATAATAATATTGCCTAATTGCTTAGCTATTCTCACGTGTGTTTCAGTACTATATAATGAGTTTGTCTGTCTGTATACTTCATTTCACCCTGATGAAGACCTTTTCGGTCGAAACATGTCGGCAGTTGCCTTTTTTTTCTTTTTTCAAATAAAGGCTTGGTCCTCTTTTTAATGCTGAGTGCCTGGATTGCCTCTTGTTTTTTCCATTTTAATATACTGTATGTAATCTTGCTTCAAATAGGTATTTCAACAACTCGAAGTTGTTGCAGCTTTATTTTTTGTTAAACATATTGTGTTATTGTTGTGTTTTAATGAATTTTAAAGTGTGGATTATTTTTTGTTGCTGAAAACAATCCCTGGCAAAAAGACAAAAATCCAATGACTTTTCAACCGATGTGTTTAGCCATCGTTCTACTGTAGGTTCTGTAACACTATAACGACTACGGACATTATATAAACATAATTAGGCAACATCTAAAAAGATGTATAGCCAGTTTATAATTAGGCCACATGAAATTGAGCTGTGTGTGTAGAATAACGTCCATAAGGATTAAATACAGCCTTGAAGGTCCTATGACATCACATTTAATTATTACAATTTTTATTTTATTTTCACAAAAAGGTCCTGAGGACTTGTTTCCTATGGGGTCCGTTCAATATGCCGACGGGCAGGTTAGTTACTCGTAACGGTTACTGAGGTTAGGTTTAGGGTTAGGGTTAGTTTTAGTGTATGTGGTCCTATGTATTCAATAGTATTCAATATATACAGTATAGAGTCAGAACAGAAGTTATTGTCATTTCTAATGTGGCTTGAAGACAAGAAGAGCGGGTGAGGAAGGCAAGAAGAGGGAGTTTACAGGCAAGCATGGTTGACCACAGAGCAGCTCCTTAGTCGTAGTGGAGGCTTTGAAGTTGAACCCTTTCCGTTCTGTGAAACCTGTCATATGTACTGAAACGAAAGAGGTTTTGTTAACATTGTGTGTTTGTTATTGTCACAGTGATACAGGCAAAGAGTGATGAATTAAAACTTGCCTGACTGGGGTCTCTGGTGAAATAGCTCTTCTTTGTTATTGAAATAGCTCTTCTCTGTTAACTGTTGGAGGGAGGGGGATTCTTTTTTTTTTTTAAAAACCTTCCTTGGGCTAAGAACTGCCCCACAAGACTATGGTTTAGTGATGAAAAGTGATGAGTCTGTGGGGGCCATTTTAGCCCAAGGAATGTTTTTCATGCAAAACAATTGCTTGCAATGAATTCAGAATAATGAAAAAATCCTAGTTTAACCCCTCATAATGCTACTTAAAGCAGATCAATTCTTTGCTTTTTTCCCCCTGTAATGTAAAGTTAATGGGACACCGACTCTTGCGGCTGATAAGTAAGCAATTTACCCCGAGTGAGAGGACATTATGCTCTGATAATGTCCTGTGTGAGGGGGTGATCGGACGAGGCGAAGCCGAGTCCGATAACACCCTCACACAGGACATTATCAGAGCATAATGTCCGACCCCGAGTGGTAAATAGCTTTTCTACCACTTTTTTCCGTATACATGAAAGAAAACACATAGTTGTAACTTGCAAGGATATTAAGTTACAATCATTATTGCCTATAAAACTTCCGCGACGACAGCAAATAGTTCCACAAACAACATCTTCTACTCACCACCAGATGACGCCAACTCCATGCAGAGAAAGATGTCTAGCATACAGCTAAGCTAACGTCAGTTAGAAGGACCGTTCCGGCCGTAAATAGAGGCTGTTCGCTTCCAGAAAGGCATAGGTTCAGAGAAAAGGGGCTTTAAAGTTGGCGGATTGCATTGGATCCAAATAAATCGGCGACGTCGTACGCACGTTAGTAAACATAGGACCGCTACGACCGTCATATGTTGGTTGGGGGAAAGGTGTTCCGACTACCTCCTGAAGTCCCCGGATGTACACTGAGGCGCATTGATCTCGTCCTCACACAACTGCGGCGGTTGTTCTGCCATAACCTCCGGAATTTAGCCAATCAGAATCCAGTATTTGAACATGTGACTAGAAAAAGTGGTAGAACACCAATTTAGCTGTGTCTCAGAAAGGGTTACCATACCAAAAGAAAAAAGAAATCTGGGTATTTTCCTCCTGTATAGAAAGTCGATGGGATCTCAACTTGATTTGGCCACTGTGGCGACCCCGAAGGTCGCCGACTCGGGCGCCCTAGCTAATTCATTAGAGCAAGCCCTGGGCTACATCTGTGAAAAATGTGGCGCTTTAAGACTGATTAGCATGAAAAAACCTTCGATTAGGCCTTCGATTATTAGGCCCCATTTACACTGGCAGCCAAATCCAGCCTGAATCAGATCTGTGCCACATCCAGATTGGAATCTGAGTGGTTTAAATGGTCACATGGAACACATCAGATTCCAATCTGGATGTGACACAGATCTGATTCAGGCTGGATTTGGCTGCCAGTGTAATGGGACCGTATAGGTTCTCTCTCTCTCTCTCTCTCTCTCTCTCTCTCTCTCTCTCTCTCTCTCTCTCTCTCTCCCTCCCTTCCTCCTGTCATTCTCAATCTTCTGGTCAAGCAGAAATATCCTGAAATATATGGCACCAAGAGAAAAAAACGACTGTGGTTATTAAAGGTTTTCGAGTAAAAACGCCTGTTACAGACAGTACCAGCATAAAAAAGTAGGTAAATTCATACACAGCAAAATCCTGAATGAATTGAACTTGGTGTAAAAAAAAGACCATATTAGGTATTCTTGTTAGTTGTTTCTCGTTCAGGGGCATAAAGGACAACTTTTTTCTACAGACGTGTTTCAGTGTAAGGTGTGATAATTCCCCCTCTCTTCATCTCTGCATCATATGAGTCATGAACAACAAACAAGGACCCCCGTTTCCTGTAGTGAAGGGTTGGAGGGTAGAAGCGTTTATATTACCTCTTATTGTCAGATCACCAAAACCAAGTCAGACTGTTCAGGCACCATGATGCTCCTCTACATCATCGTTGTGCTTCAGCTGCTGTCCCTCACTGGTAAGATTACATTATTATTATCATCATCGTGTTTCAGATAAAGCCTTTATATACAATATACTGTATGTAAACATTTTTACTACTTCATTGTTTCCATTAGTCAAGACTGAAAGGTTGTTCTGACAAGATCAAGGATACAAAACTACTTCCAATAAATTGTTTTGAAAAATATATCTTTTTAAATAAAACATTTTTTAACATTTCTGAATATAATTCGTTTTTTCAAAACTTTGTTTTGATGTTCTAAATATATACAGCAAAGCATTAATGTGAAAAAGAAACTTTGTAGTTAGTACTTGAGTATTTACTTTGAGGCATTGTTCTACATCAAGGGTAGAGAACCAACATTGGCACAGGGGAGAGTGATCACTGAACAACAAAAAACTAACTTTGTATGTATTGCCTATGGAATTTTGATGTGGTGTTATGATTATTCACTGACTATCAAGGGGGACTGCCCATAAGTCAGAAGGTTCATTAGTCCTACATCTAATTATGCACGAATTGGGTTACTGAGGTTAGGGTTAGGGTTAGGCATAGTATTCTTAACAGATTCGGACCAATGCCATGGCACCCTATCAAGAATATGTAAACATGGCACTTCATGTCAAAAAAGGTTGCCGACCCCTGTTCTTCATTAGTTTGTTTTTTTCATGTAAGGGGCTTCTGAGAGCGGCATAGTTGGAGGAAAGGAATCCAAGCCTCATTCCAGACGCTATATGGCAGAACTCCAATGCCGTGGAGGACATGTTTGTGGAGGGATACTCATTCGAAAGGACTTTGTCCTAACCTCGGCACATTGCAAAAAAGGTTGCGAAATGTGAGTTTATTTTTCTTATGTAAGAACAGCGTAAAACCAAATCTGATTTCATACAATGAATAATGTCAGCCATTTAATTTCTGTTATATTTCAGTAGGCCTAATGACATGATTGTGGTGCTTGGAGCACACAACAGAACCAAAGATGAGAAGAGTCAGCAAAAGATCCCAGTAGCTGAGTACCATCCACATCCCAAATATTATGACAAGAACATGAAATATGACATTATGCTTCTTAAGGTAATCTCACATTTTGTAAAACTAAATTTAAGTTCAGTTTCAAGCCCTACCTTTTTATGCAATACCAATTGTACCCATAGACCATATTCACACGGCAACCATCTTGCCATTAAGTTAACGTAATGCCACCCCGGTATTTCAATGCAAAATGCAAACATGGCCGCCCAGTGAATACGGTCTATACTCTGAATACCTTTTATATCTGTTTGGCTGTCTGTTCCCCTAACGTATACCGGTATATGGAGATCTCATTATCTGTCTGTTTGACATTTCTTCTGTAATATGTTTAAGATATTGAAAAATGTCTATGATATTCCTCCTTATACTTATGCATACTGTATAAATGTAGTACTGTATGTGCTATAATGTGCCAGCTATACCCACACTCTTATGGAAAGCAAATTCCACCAGCTGTTACTATGTCATCATCAAACTAAATCTATTCTCTGCTAAATCACAAGGCAAATTAAGATGGCATAGACACGCTCCCGCATAGCTATGGCTTCACACATGGAAAGAGCTGATCTGTACTCTTTTGCAGTTAAAGACAAATGCCAAACTGAACAAGAACGTGAAGACCATTCAACTACCCAAGTGGAACCAGAAAATCCCCCTAAACACCAAGTGCTTAGTGGCTGGCTGGGGCCGAATTAAACCCAGTGCAAACTCCCCTCCCTCTGACGTGCTGAGAGAAACTACAGAAACCATGCAGGCCGTTGCTGAATGCAAAAAGAAGTGGCAAGACTACTTCTGCAAAGACCAGATGATATGCACCCACGCTGATGGGAAGGGGATCTGCCAGGTAATGGAACAGAAATTAAGTATTTGAATCAGACACTTTATTATTGAGTTGTTGTGGAAGAAATGCTACCATCATCATCATCTAAGTCCCCACTCCTCTTTGTTTTTATCCCTTTAGGGAGACTCAGGTGGTCCCCTCATCTGTGCCGGCAAGCTGCATGGTATAACAGCCTTTACATCAGGTGGTGCATGCGATGACCCCGGCTACCCACACGTGTTCATTAAAGTCCCTTTCTTTAGCAAGTGGATAAAAACAGAGATGAACGGGTGAGGATGTATTGCATATACAGTAAGGCCATGGACGAGGCTGACAGGATGTTACCACAGAGCAAATACAACACTGTAAAGTGAAACATTTATTTAAAAGACATTTGTACATTTTATTTGTACATCTTTTACATGTGAAAATTGTACAACCACAATGAAAATCTAGTTGCTAATATAGCAAAATTAAGGAATAGATTGTGTAGATGATTTGATTTGTACAACCTTATTAGATCATTTTAAGTATACTGTATCTCCACACTCGTCTTTCGTCGTCTAACAAAGACCTGCCCATGACTGACCATACACTGGACACTTCTGATGCTCATTTTTCCAAAACATTAATTTCAATATGGTATGAAAATTAACATATAGACCTGGAAATTATTTATGTATTTTTGCTTATTTTATTTTTTGCTTTTTTGGGAGAAACTGTATTTTAACAGACTGAACTTGGTTGCGCTTTCTTTTTTTGTTAGTCATACTGGAAGTTCTTGTGTTTTGATACGTTTGTAAGAAGTGTGTATTGATTTTAAAATCATAGCTAAACACAATCCCTGGAGAGAAGATGGATAAAACAAAGTTGTTTAGCCATCACTGGCTCTGTTATTATGGTAACTCAATATGTAATGTTGTAATGACTATGGATATAGTGTAAACATATGCAAAATCTAAAAATAAAGCCTTAAACTCAAACTGTCTGTTTATGAACAATATTATGTCCAAAGCTGTGAAGAGAGAATTACATGTATTGAAGGTGGCATGGTACTTTATTTACTGTAGAAAATATTAATATAGTTTGTGTCCAACTTCACACACTCCCTGTGTCAAGGTTTAAATACTTTTCTTTACACCATCTGCTCCTCTTTGTGAATGAAATGGATTGAACTGCAATAAGAGATAATAGCTGACATCTGCCATAGTATTTTTGAAAATGTCATGAAAAGACCAGATGGTTTAAATGTATAACCAGTTTATAATTAGGCCATGTAAAATCGAGCTGTGTGTGTAATATCATGTTCGTAAGCATACCATTAAATACATACAGTAGTATCAGATCAGGAGGTATTGGGTGCCTTTTCTAATCTGTTGAGGATAGACGAGACATTATGTAGATTAAAGACAAGCGAGTGGCAAGAATGATCAATTGGAGACCAGCACCAGTGCAGCTCCTCAGTCGTAGTGCAAGCTTTTGAAGTTGAACCGTTTCCGTTCTGTGAAACCTGTCATCTGCAAAGAAATGAGAGCGGTTTTGTAGTTAAGTCAGCTGGTTGTGGTACAGTAAATGATAAATGTTTACCTGCTATCCTAGCTTCTTTGAGGCATTGTTCTCTTTGCACTCTACTTACTGTATATGAATATGTACCTTGTTGTTTGTCGACTAAGGTTCGTGCTTACTCTGATCTCACACTCTGGATAAGAGTGCCAGCTAAATGTGTAAATTGCATTGTGATTGTAAATCAAAACTTACCTGACTGGGATCTCTGGTGAAGTATCTCTTCTCTATGACCTATTATGGACAAAAAAAAAAAAGATATACGTATACTGTATATAGACAACTACCTTTTTGTTCAAAAACAATAAATTTGGAAGGTGCAAGGCTACACTGTGTGTGTGTTTCCCACCTTGTCAAAGAACCTGCTCAGCTTCACCGCATTAGACGTGCCTGCAGCAAGGTATCGTGTGTTGGTGGAGTCCTTGGAAACAACATAATACCTTTAGACACAAGCCTCAAACATGATGGCTGTAGTTAAACTCAGGTTAACATCGATATTAGACTACTATACAGACAGAGAGACAGTTGTATATCAGTCTTCTGTTGTTCACTTTCATTTTGGTTTTGAAACAACTACTGTATTCATTTTAAATCGACATTAAGGTTCATAGGATTTATAGTACGCCCCCCAATCCAGATATTAAACAAAAAAGAAAAATACTTTAAATGTGTCATTAGAAATTAGTAGGTCAAAACTTTGATTTTGCTGGCTTCTGTATCCAAATGAAGCTGAAAAAAATCAGGTGATTTTTACATCAGGTTTCAATGTAATAAAAAATATAATGTTTCAGATACTACATTGTAAAACCTCAAGCAGAGTGTGGTAAAACAGCCATTCTCAGCATACCAGGTTGATTTCCTCTGCGTTGAAGTCTTCTGACAGGAAGGCTGTCCGGGTGAGAACGTCGCTGCGCTTGTTCTCTGGGATTTGGTCAAACTTGGTGCCGATCAGCAACAAAGGCACTGGGTTCTCAGCAAACTGTTCCCTGTCATAGTCTCTGCAAGGGGGGCACAGGGGCATGGGGGGTGTCTCAGAAGGGAGGACTATAAACTTTGTTAAATGACATGCCCTGCAACAGACTCATGTGCAACCTTATCCACTGAAGATATGAACTCTTAATATTGTCGCTCTTAGGCAGTAACCTCTTTATCGCCATATTCTAACCTTTTGTGTTTTTTTGTAAATATTAATGCCCTACGTCAGGGGTCTTCAACAGGGGGTCTGGGACCCCTAGGGGGTCCTCAGAGTTACTACAGGAGGTCCTCCAAATCTTTGTGTGATTTTTTCCCCACCTTTTTTCTATTAACCACTTGAACCCTAGCATCCATATTCTGAGAACTTTAGCCAAAAATAGCAGATCTACAAGCTGCGAGGCATTGTGGGCTTGGAGATCGGGCTATTTTAGGCTAAGAGGTTTGGTGTAGACTAGAGGGTAAAAAGAGCAGCAGTAGACTAAGTACAGAGTGAAAGGTCAAGTTTATTAAGTATTGACGGTTCAAGTGGTTAATATCTGAAAAAAACAAATTGACATGAATCCAAAATACACTGATGATTCATGCTGTCAACCGAAGAAACTATACGGAATCTATGAACAGGTTGTGGGGGTCCCTAGTTCATCTCTCTCTCAACTAAGGGGTCCTCGGCCTGAAAACGTTGAAGACCCCTGCCCTACGTGATACTACAGAGTCACACAAAAAAGCTCCACAAGCTTGAATTGTGCCAGGAAGGCACAACATATTTTGAGCTTGTAGATCTGCTACTTTTGCCATTTTTGAATGAAAAGTAAAGTTTTGGACAGTTTTGGTTTCTACCCGACAGAGATGATATAACTTAATTTTAACTTGTCATTAATGAGAACATTTTAAGCATATTAAATTGTGCTATAGAATAAGGAAGCATGACAATATTGACATTAAAAACATATAATCTTTGTATTAGCTGTATTCATTTGCACACAACATCAATTACTTTATGTTTATGTCCTGTACTAATATGCTAATACTGCTTCTCAGATGTATTGCTTGAAATCATAAAGAACAAAAAAAAGGAAAGGAAAGGACAAAAAAAGTACTACCCTGACAACTTTGTGCCATTTACCTACAGCACATTACACCATGTTAAAACTATTTGTACGTACCCATTGGAGACTATAACTCCTGTTGGAGAGGAGTCTTTGTTCAAGGCCTCTAGTGACCAGCGGTAGAGATTCTGGGAGGATTTCTTGTTTGTCAGGTCATGTACCAAGACAATACCTGAGGGAGGGAAAACAATAAACAGCCATTATCGATCCATACATTCTCTCTGCCCCATGTGTGACCTCACCCTTCACTGTAGCTTCGGGCCTGACTGTCACATAGCGTTACCATCTGGCATAGGAGGAAACAGCCAAATGGTAACATTTTAAACTATTTACGAACACTTTAACAAAAACGTATAGGTAGTCAAATAATCCTACAGTAGTAGGATTCTTAGTTTCTGTAGTTTCGACTGATTGGTAAAATAATCACATTTTAAATCTGGGTTTTGACAGCCTGCGCCGAATTTAACAACAATGTGCGTTCCCGGTCAGCACAGCAGCACGTATTTAGGGGCAACATAGCTGAATAGTTTGGGATCCCGCCTGGGGGAACAGAGCCCCTGGTTGTCCCTGGTTCGATTCCAGGCCAGGGTAGCAATGGCGTGCCGTTGTCTGTCACTGAGCAAGACTCTTAACCCCTAATTGCTCACATGCTCCTTGTGGGCAGCGAATCAGCTGGGTTGGGCCGAAAATACTTAATTTCCCCCTCAGGATGAAGTAGGTAACTATTTTTATTATTTTATTACATCGGGAATGCGCCTCTGTTAGAATTCACCACCCTGTTGAAACTACAGACTTTTGTAGGATACAATATTAGGAAATGGGTCAAAGCTTGACAGTTTTGCCATTCCCCCTATACCAGATAGAGTCCCAGAGCTACAGCGAAGGATGAGGTTACTGATGGGCAGACATTTTCTATCTGGTCTTCTCTGAAAAGTGTCCAAAATGATAAAATGTGTAACTTTACCATTAACTGAATTGTAGAAGACAGCTCTGGTGCTTTTGACACTGCTTGCACTGCCGAGGGACCCTCCCACATCCCAGAGTTCAATGTAGAAGGTCTTCTCCTCCGGGGTCCCCTCCTTATAGTCGTGTATCTGGAATACAGTCAAACAAATAAACAACTGGAAACCCTACCGTCCGTTTACAATTATATGTTTGATATCTGATCACAGGTTTGATGTCTCACCTGCAAAAGGGACTGTGAGTCTATATGTGATATTCTACCACTTTTTGTGGTCACATGTTCAAATACTGGATTCTGATTGGCTTAAAACCGTGGTAAATCAGTCAACAACCTTGCGTTGGCTCATGGACCCCGCCCACTGAAACAATTAATGATTGTAACTAAAGATCCTTGCAAGTTACAACTGTGTTTTCTTTCATTTATATGGTAAAAGTGGTAGAAAAGCAATTTACCATTCGAGGTCGTGGGTTGTTGGCTGATTTACCACTGTTTCAGGCTTGTTTGGCCACAACCCTGAAACAGTGGTAAATCAGCCAACAACCCACTCCCTCTCATGGTAAATGGCTTACTTTCTATCTGCTGCAAATGTTTCTCTACTTGCACAAGGAGCATTTCTACCATGCAATGTGTGCTTTTCTATTTTGACCTAACCCTAGAAATGTCTGTGATCTTACATACATTTCATGTATTCCAACTACACAGCCATAGATCAGTCCTATCCTCGCCCAGTTAGAGGACTGACCTCCCCGGTATAGAGGTTGTCCGCGCTACGTGTGTGTACTCACCCAATAATTCATTCCTAAGACCTGGAGTCAGATATTGTCCTCTAGTTTCATATCCATTTGAAAGTTGTGGCAGAAGGCGTGTTTAGTAAAACCACTTTTCCACGAGATTCACACGGACAGCGACGGGGTCGGACCTGAAATGACTGCTGGGCTGAACATATGAAACCCTCCTTTGGGAAGACAAGATTTATCCTGCAGAGATCAGTCTGCTAACCGGCCACAGATAGGGTCGATTTAGAATACATGAAATGTATAAAAGATCACAGCCATTCTAGGGCTACATTTTGACCATGCACCTCATGTACAGTATATTTGATATAGTACCGTTTTCTTATCCGACTATATTTACTGTGTTACTTTCCCTATTATTTAGCCTTATAAAGTGTCTCTTAACCAGTAAAACATTGCAAAAAGACATAATTTTGTCCACTACTTTACAACTGTAAACTTGTGATGTGAGTGTAAAAAACATCACAAGGATGCAACTGGGACGTATCATCAGTGATGTAGCCTGGGGTCGACGGGTGTTTCGGGTCTCGCAACATCATACACCCTCGCCCAGGTGACCCAGCCGGGGTTGATCAAGTCCCGACTTACGTCCCAGTAGCTATCCACGATCAGTCCTATTAGGGAAAGACAGGGTCACTCAATGTGCTGCACTGGAACTACTCTGCCGGGATTGGGGGTACAATTCTGGCGCGTGGAAGAACTAGGCTCTATGGGTTGACTCCTGGCCGGGCTCCTCCTACGTCTCACCAGGTCCTCTCCTGCTCTCACCAGGTTCAGAACCTGTGCGTTGCACCAGACCCCAATCCAAACATTCCATTCAGCTGCTGCAGTTGAATGGCCCTCCTAAAGGCCTCACCGTGGATTTGTTGGGCTTCTTCCTCACGGAAGACACAGGCTGGGGCGCTAACCCAACCTGCTCCCGGGTGCCGTCTAAATTCCGGCCGTCAACCGAGTCTCCGGTGGTCACCAAACTATTCCTGGTTGTCACATAGTCTATTCCTATGAGCCACTATAAATAGAACTAATAGTGTAAAAAACATCACAAGGATGCAACTGGGACGTATCATCAGTGATGTAGCCTGGGGTCGACGGGTGTTTCGGGTCTCGCAACATCATACACCCTCGCCCAGGTGACCCAGCCGGGGTTGATCAAGTCCCGACTTACGTCCCAGTAGCTATCCACGATCAGTCCTATTAGGGAAAGACAGGGTCACTCAATGTGCTGCACTGGAACTATTCTGCCGGGATTGGGGGTACAATTCTGGCGCGTGGAAGAACTAGGCTCTATGGGTTGTGAATAAAGTTTGAGTTGAGAAACACATTTAGTGTTAACTTATTCATGTGTAGCTCAGAGTGTATATAAAATCCAGGTCCATTTGGTTCTATTTTGTACACTCTCTGAGTTAATTCAACACTGAGGATTTTACCAGTGTGTGTTTCTCTCAGCCATAGTACAATTTAAGAGGTGTTCAGTGCTTGCTTACCCGCACATCCACGGAACAGCCAACAGTCCATGATGGATTTCCCAAAGCCTGGTTCTGACACAGTAAATGGACCAGTGAAGACTTCCCTACTCCTGGTAAGGAGAACAGAGGGTTGGGAATAATAACATTTTTTTTTTTTTTTTGTCTTCCCTCGGGTGCTTTAGCACAACATTCCCAAAACTGTAAGATTGCAGTTGAAATATTGCATTCGCCTCATCAGATCAAAATGTCACCTAAATCAGGGGTCTTCAACAGGGGGCCGGGACCCCTAGGGGGTCCTCAGAGTTACTACAGGGGGTCCTCCAAATCTTTGTGTGATAGAAACCTTTTATATTTAACCACTTGAACCCTCGTGTCCACATTCTGAGAACTTTAGCCATAAATAGCAGATCTGCAAGCTCACAACGCCTCGTGAGCTTGTAGATCGGCTATTTTTTTGGCAAAGAGCTTTGGTGTTGAGGGGAAAAAGAGCATACTAAGTACAGAGTGAAAGGTCGAGTTTATTAAGTATTGATGGTCCAATTCAAGTGTTTAAATATCTGAAAACACAAATTCACATGAATCCAAAATACACTGATGATTGTGCTGTCAAACGATGAAACTATATGGAATCTATGAACAGGTTGTGGGGGTCCCTGCTTCATCTCTCTCTCAGTCTCAACTAAGGGGTCCTTGGCCTGAAAACGTTGAAGACCCCTGGCCTAAATGAATGATCCCTGTGAGGGGGGAAAAGGACGACTGATGATGGAATATTTTGGGTGCCATTGCACTGGTCCGAAAATCTCATTGTTCCTACGTCCCATTAGTCCGAATCTGGTGATGTTAACAATAAACATGGTGAAAAATACTATGCCTAAACCTAAACCTAACCCCATAACCCTAACCTCAGAAAACTATGACTAAACCTAACCCTAAAAAGACAATGTAGCATTACTGTAGCATTACTGTGTGCATTCATTCACTCACACCATCAATACAACAGAGGATTCTCACACAACATACTTCCTAAAACACATCTGTAAATGTCATGTTACTTTTAATAAACAATGTAGCTACTGACCTGAATCCCCTAAAACTAACACTTTTACTCTGTCCAGTGAAGCCATGTTTTGTTTTGTTGACAGGACAGACTGACAGTAGGCTACACTACGCTGGAGATGGGGCGTTCGCGAACGAATCCAGTCTTTTGAACGGCTCTTGGAAATGAACGATGGGATCCGGTTCGCAGTATAGGGAGCCGTTACCTTTTGTAAATGAACAGTTGTGGGGAAAAGTACAAACATTCTTTACTTCATGTAAAAGTATCAATAGAGAATTAGCGTAAGGCGGAGTTTCGCTCCAGATGACGTATTTCCCGTCGCCATCCTCGAGGGACGTCACTTATAATAATAATAGGCTAATAATAACAAGTGCACTACAACGTTTACACAACCTACCCATGACGATCCTATTACTGTATGTATTGAGATAGATTGTAGTATAGGCTACAACAGTTATCATCAAAATAAACCATATCAAAGTGTGCGGGACATTTCTCTCTCAAAATAACAACTTTTCTAGTGTTATTTCTTATCCTGGTAAACATCATGGGTCTGTCTGACAGACAGCGTTCCTTGTTCGGCCATGCCAGATATATGCGCTTTCTCTAATTATCCAACAGAAGAGAGAGAGAGAGAGAAATGGTCAAGCCTATAATATATTCAATAGAAATATATTTGTTATGCCAAATTACAAAACCAAACCCGAGTGGCCCCGTAATGGTCTTGTCCAGTTCCGTCCCGTTCTGATTCTTTTTTTGTTTGTTTTTTAGACCTGTGACATTGTCCTGAAATCCGTTTATTTCCGAGGTTCAGAGAGACCCGAGCATTTAGCTTATGATTAGGCTATTAAAAGTCCATGCGTGCCTCTGCCTTTCATGTGGTGAGGTCTACTCAATCTAACATACTGCAGCTGTGTGAACTGATTGACAGGCACTGTCAGAAGTCAGAGCGGTGTAAACTTTATCATGTAGGCCTAATGTAGACTTTATTGTCCAATGCTGCTGGTTGGTTGCCTAGGAATCTAAATCTATAATATTAACATTGAAACAAAAGCCAGGGAGAAAGGAATGCTTTTAGGCTATTTTCTATCTGAGGTAAGTCATTTTCCGTTTGTTTAGTTGTAGGCTAGAAAGAGAGAGAGAGAGAGAAAGAGAGAGAGAGAGAGAGAGAGAGAGAGAGAGAGAGAGAGAGAGAGAGAGAGAGAGAGAGAGAAATGGTCGAGTGAGCTTCACTGTGTATTGTAAGACGTACGGGACCTGTTGTCAATGGTGTTGCATTGCCGATTAAAATATAATCTCTTTAGGCCTAAGCCTATTTATTAAACCACAATCGAATGTTGTAATGGGAGATAGGAGAAGAGTGATCTAAGCCACACACACTCAGCTCTTGTGGAAATCTTGTGACAAATCTTGTTGTCATTTTTCTTTCTCCAGTCGCCCTGTTGCTCCGTTTTGTCTTTGGTTAATTTAATTAATTGTTTGTATTATATAGCCTACCTGCTGAGGCCATCTGTTATTTGATTGATTGAATACTTTAGTCAGTACACATGTACACAGCCAGCCTACACACCACCTCACCTACAAGAAGCAACTACAGCTTTTTTTTTTTTTTTTAGTTTTTTTTTTTACTGGTCCCCCCCTCCCCCCCTCAGCAATGGCGCTGGTTTTGTAGGCCGATAACTCCAAATCGGCCTACAAAACGTCATACGCACGCTTTCTATACTGCAACGTGGTAATACTCTGCCACAAGTAGAAGTTTGGAATTAAAATGTACTTGAGTAAAAGTACAAAAGTGTCGGTATCAACATGCACTTAAAATACCAATAGGAGAAGATTGTTATTATGCAGAATGTTTTTCCAATGTAGAAAAATAAATTGAAAATAGCAGATCTACAAGATCACATTGCGTCGCAACGTGACGCATTGTGAGCTTGTAGATCTGCTATTTTCAAATGGCGGAAATGTAGCCTATATGGCTGAAATGTAGAGGGTTGAAGTGAATTTGTAATTATAATCAAAATCTTTGAAAGGAACGGTTCCCAGAGATCCGGCTCACTTCAAAGAACCATAAATCCCATATCTACGCTTGGTTTGGCTTTTCCTGGTTTCCATCCGCTTGTTCAGTCTCCACATCCGGTTTACAGCCCGCTTACTGTATCCGGTTATTTCTACACCCACATACATCGCAAGCACACTGGTCGTTTCCGTATCCGTTCTAGACAGGATCCTGCAAACTGCAACAAGAATTGATCCCAGTCTATCTTGTGCCCGCCCTGTTATTATACGCTTCTCGTTATGATTGGCCGAGAATACTACCACGGTACTTCCTTGGAGTACGTCTCCTCTCGCAGCTGCTTCATTGGTTAGCGATGACGTCAATCAAGCAGTTTTATTTCGGTTGCAGTGAAACCGAACGGCCACGAGATGGCGGTACAGTACAGACAGATGAGACAGATAACCTTGGCGTCAGCAGGAAAACTGCGCAGATTAATGCAATCAGGACATTGAGGACAGCTGGGACATTAAGAAGATTGAGGATATGTCTGCCTTCAACATGACTAACTAAAATTAATTAAAAACAAAAATACTAATAAATAATGTATTTCCACTCTGTTCACTCACTGAATTTAACAGACACACGTGAGTGTTAAGGCCCATTCCCACTGGGCCAGATAACAGATATCTGGAGATATTTCTCCAGATATTTTTCCATTCAAAGTGGATGGTAGATACAGATAAAAAAAATATCTACCACAGATATTTGCCACAGATACTTTTATCTTTGGCAAAACATTTTTTTATCTGTATCTACCATCCACTTTGCATGGAGAAATATCTGGAGAAATATCTCCAGATATCTGTTATCTGGCCCAGTGGGAATGGGCCTTAACACTATAATTAAAGCAACTGTCGTGTTGGGAACTGGGGGAGGAAAACGGCAACAACCAACAGTTAGCAAATAGCAATAGCAATTTCTAGCGTTTTCTTTCATCAGTTTTTAGCCTACATAATGTAACGGTAGGCTATTTCTTCTTCTTCTTTATTTATTTTATATTTTACCCCCAGCAAAGGCGTGTTACCAGCGAAGGGTGAGACCATAACCATAACTCCATGGGACGGGAGGAGGGACCCAAGAAATATGCTGTCAATGAAGTTAACGATTTGACAGAAATATCGTGAATGGCTCGAGAAGCTGCAGCAGTATCTGCGTATGCTACCGTAATGACTTGGAAGGAGTTGGTGCTTGTGCTCTAAGCATTACGGTAGCGGTGGTTCTCTCCTCTCCATCCATTCCACACTGTCTGTGACCACACTGCGCTCCGCCACACAGACAGACAGACAACAGACAGACAGACAGCTCCGGGAACAAGCCGCTACTCTCTCCTCTACAGAACAGGTAAAACATTCAATGCTTCATCTCTCTTTCTCTGACAAAGTGATGCTGAGTCTAGCCTGCTAAATGTGGGCGTTTATGATTGACTGTCAGGCTGTCATCATGTCATGATGGGGAGGTTTTTTACCACACCTTTTGAACATAAAAATCTACTCATCAGCTGCAGCAGAGCTGAAAATGATCACCTGCTCCTCTCCTCTCCTCTCCTCTCTTCTATTCTCTTCTCTCCTCCTCTCTTCTGTTCTCTCATCTCCTTTCCCCTCTTCTGCTCATCTTTCCCCTAATCTCTCCTCTCCTCTCCTCTCCTCTCCTCTCCCATTGATGGAGAAAGGACGCATTGTTCGCTTTGCTTTGCTTTGCTGGTGGCTTGTTTTTGTATTGGCTACTTTTATTTGCGTCCACAGGCGATTGTCGCGCACCAGGCATATATTGGGGAGTGGGATCCGTTGCAATGTTCAGATGTGGTGGTGGGGAGATGAATGAATGAACTAGAAGCAGTGCTCTTCCGAGCACAGGTCTCCACCAGGCCGTGCGTCCTGGTGGTGCTACTGTATAATAGGCCAATGTAAAAAGGGTGGCATATGTTCTTCACCTTAGATCTTTCATGGCAATCGGACGCTGCATGCATGATTTCAAGCATTCTGTTCCAAAAATGTGTTTTTCTAAAGTCTACCTGCTGGTGGCGCTATAACAGGACAATGTTAAAAAGGTAGCATTTGTTCCTTGACCTAGTGGGAATATGTGTGGCAAATGTCACGGTAATCGCAAGCTGCGCTGATGATTTGAGGCATTTTGTTCAAAAACGGAGCAATCCTGCAAACTTTGGAAGCTAATATTAGCCAATCAGGATGGAATGTGAAATATCAGACGGATTGGACTTGATCACATGACTATAGAGATACTGTGTACCGATTTGCATGATTTTTGGATAAAATCTCAAGGAGTAATATCCAAAAATGTGTTTTACATAAGTCAGGCCAAAGGTGGCGCTATAAAAGGCTGATGTGAAGAATGCAGGGCAAAGGTTTATCCTTAGCCTCTAGGGAGTGCGCTTACAAAGTTTGAAACTGATCGGTGGAGTTATAGGTAAAACCACAAATCGGGCTGTTATAGCGCCACCATGAGGCTGATTAAAAAAAAAATAAGTGGCATTTCTTCCTCGGCCTAGTGGGAACGTGTGTGCGCGATTTCATGATAATTGCACTTTGCGTTTGTGATTTGAGGCATTTTGTTCAAAACGGCTCAATCCCACAAACTTTGGAAGCCAATCTTAGCCAATCAGGATGGAATATGCAAAATCGGACAGATCCGTGTCGATCACATGACTGTCGAGATATTGCCTACCGATTTGTAGGATTTTTGGACAAAATCTGTAAGAGTAGTGCACAGAAATGTGTTTAGCAAACATCGGCCACTAGTTGGCGCTAGAAAAGGCCCATTTGAAAAATTTAGGGCAGAGGTTCTAGATTGGCATCCAGGGAATGTGTGTGCTCACTTTGGCAGCGACCGGGCCAACGGTGACTGAGATTTGGCGCTCACAAACTGCGAGGACGCACGGACGGACGGACGGACGGACGCACGGACGCACGCACGGACGGACACACGGACGGAGGGGAAAACATACTCTCCCCTCAGCCTTCGGCTGGTGGAGACAATGAATGGCAAAAAGCATCGAGCAACAGGAAACAGATATGGAGATTGGAGACTAGACTAGAGCTATTGATTGATCAGTTCTATCAATCCAATTGATCTTGGAATTCGGATGGTGATTTAATGTTTTTTTTAAAGGATTAGGAACAGAGGCGTCAATTGGGTATGGCAGCTGCCATACCTTGGCTACAGGGGTGGAAAAAATGTACTTCTTAGAATAAATTCCTCATGCCTGTTGCTAAAGTATGGCAACATGAATTTCATGTTGCCATACCTTAGCTTTTGCTGAACTGACGCCACTGAGGAAGCCGGCTATAATGTCAGCATGATGATGTTGTGCTACGTATTGCGGCCACTGCGGGAAACTTGCCTCGCTGCGGTGCCTGTGACATGACAGCTTGTCTTTGAAGGTCCAGCTTTGCAAGGTGTTGTTAATATGTCACAGGCGGGGAGAGAGAGAGAAAGCTATGCAGCCTGTCCTGGCTGGCATTAGCCTATGCTGCTGCTGCTGCTTTGCCATCACATTGCGACACTTTTCTCCTTTAACCCTTGACTCCTTCCAGGACCAAGTTGTTATGATGTCACTGTGTGAACTGTCAGCATCATCATGGCCTGGTGGTGGTCTGCAGCAGCATGCCACTGTTTAGGTAGCTATGTATTGATTA
>NC_137829.1:45761075-45841075 GCF_963921795.1 Nannobrachium achirus | reverse complement strand
GCATTGGTGTGGACTGGCCTTTAAAGGACAACTCCTCCCTAAATCACTTCTAGGCTAATTTTCCTACTTATATTGATCCCAAAAGACTGTCCATGGGGTCTATTAGGCAGAAATGACCCTGTTGTCCAGTTTCCACAGCAGAACCCATGCAGTTGTCATAGTATAGAGTGGAGCCTAAGCCTATCGCTTTTATACTATTTGTTGCGGTCAAAAGTTATTTTATTTTTCATGAATGTGTTACTCGTTTTCATTACAAACACATCCATGCCATGTTGTCCCACACAAGCCACCACACTCTGCTAAACAGATGTTATGCTTTAATGGAAAAGATGCCCTGTGGCTGTGGCCAGTGCAGTCACTTTGATTGCCGAATGCTCACCCCAAAACATTATGCGATCGTGGTAGCTTGTGTGGGACAACCAAGGCATGGATGTGTTTGTAATGACAACTTGTAACACATTCATGAAAAAGAAAATCACTTTTGAACACGACAAATAGTTTAAAAGCGATAGGCTTATAGGCTCCACTCTATGCTATGAGAGCTGCTGGGTTCTGCTGGGGAAACTGGATAACAGGGGCATCTCTGCCTAATAGACAACATGGACAGTCTTTTGGGATCAATATAAGTAGGAAAAAGTAATTTAGGGAGGAGTTGTCCTTTAACTCTTTTACCGCTTCGAATGTTAACGCTCGTCCCAATTCTGAACGCGGCTCAAAGCCAATACGAACGCTCGTTCTTTTACCTTGTCTGATGACTGTAAGCTGATGAGCGGTCCTGCGGGTGTGTACAGTAAAAACATCTCCCATAATGCTGCTTTCAAATCTCCACCACACATAAACATCAATGATGTCCAATTCACTTCCTGGCTGTTCTCTGTGGACCTGTGGGCCATTTCACATCCATTCTTCGCATAAGGCTGCCCTCTGCCGCCAGCTTGGGTAAAGTACACATATAATAGGTCCAATGAAAAAAAAAAGTTTGGAAATAATCAATAGATCTTTTTCCATAACATTGCAAAGGTATGCTGCTTTTTGCTGGCACCAGCCCCAATAAATAAATAATAAATCAGGCAGTAAAAATGTTAATAAGGGTCTGTTTGGACTGCTGGCGGTCCCCAGGCCTGACGTTGAGAACCAGCGATGTATCTTCAAGACGTCCAGGAGTCTCAATTAACTCTGACAGTAGATCCTTAGAGGTCTTTCGCTCCCGGTGCTGAAGAATGGATATTGAACGGTAGAGCGTTGCGTTCGGACTCGGGCCTCATTTACATGAAGTGCATGGTATTGATTTCTTTTGTGTGTCATGCCCAGGGGCGTCACACCACATTCTGGGCCCAGGGGTACAAGGATTCACTGCGTTATTTTGTGCTTTAACTATTGAAAAATAGCAGATCTACAAGCTCACAGCGCGGCACAGAGTGCCGCGCTGCGAGCTTGTAGATCTGCTATTTTTGAAAAATCGTGAAAAATAGGCGTTGAAGGTTTCTTTTGAAAACCCTACAGTATGTTTCTATGTCAGTGGTGCGGTGCTCAAACTTTTTCATGTATTTGGCCACGGTCCCCCATCTCAAACTATTACGTTCCAGGGAGGGACCCCCCAAAAGAAATTTTTGAGTTACAAATTTGCTTAAAAAATACATATATTCACGACTTTTCAAAAGTCTACAAGCTCGCAGCGCGGCACTCAGTGCCGCGCTGTGAGCTTGTATATCTGCTATTTTTCAATAGCTAAAGTATTAAATAATGAGGGCCCCTCCACCTTGGGCCCTACAGTAGTAACTCAGTCCCTCTTTATCCCCCCCTTGTGACGCCCCTGGTCATGCCCCCACTCACCTGCTGTGGGCGTCCATCCATACAGTAGATGTCTGGTGCATCACTGATGAGCCCAATGGACACCATGAGAGAGAGAGAGAGCACTGTGCTTCTAGGGCTGTCACAGTTATTACATAATCGTCTAATCACAATTATTTTACATAATCGTTATTACAACTAGGGGGGTCCTCAGAGTTACTCCAGGGGGTCCATCCAAATCTTTGTGGTGGGGTTTGTGTTTTACATTAATAAACATACGAATAGCAGATCTACAAGGCGTTGTGAGCTTGTATATCGGCTATTTTCGGCAAAGAGGTTTGGTCTGGGGGGGGGGATAAAGTATTAACTAGAAGCAGTGCTCTTCCGAGCACAGGTCTCCACCAGGGTGTGCGTCCTGGCGGTACTACTGTATAATAGGCCAATGTAAAAAGGGTGGCATATGTTCGTCACCTTATCTTTCATGGCAATCGGACACTGCATGCATGATTTGAAGCATTGTGTTCCAGAAATGTGTTTTGCTAAAGTCTACCTGCTGGTGGTGCTATAACAGCCCAATGTGAAAAAGGTAGCATTTGTTCCTTGACCTAGTGGGAATATGTCTGGCAAATTTCACGGTAATCGCAAGCTGCGTTGATGATTTGAGGCATTTTGTTCAAAAACGGAGCAATCCTGCAAACTTTGGAAGCTAATATTAGCCAATCAGGATGGAATATGAAATATCAGACAGATCGGACTTGATCACATGACTATAGAGATACTGTGTACCAATTTGCGTGATTTTTGGATAAAATCTCAAGGAGTAATATCCAAAGATGTGTTTTACATAAGTCGGCCCAAAGGTGGCGCTATAAAAGGCTGATGTGAAAAATGCAGGGCAAAGGTTTATCCTTAGCCTCTAGGGATTACTTACAAAGTTTGAAACTGATCGGTGGAGTTATAGGTAAAACCACAAATGGGCCTGTTATAGCGCCACCATGAGGCTGATTTCAAAAATTTGAAGTGGCATTTCTTCCTCGACCTAGTGGGAACGTGTGTGCGCGATTTCGTGATAATTGCACTTTGCGTTTGGGATTTGAGGCATTTTGATCAAAACGGCTCAATCCTACAAACTTTGGAAGCCAATCTTAGCCAATCAGGATGGAATATGAAAAATCGGACAAATCCATATCGATCACATGACTGTCGAGATACTGCCTACCGATTTGTAGGATGTTTGGACAAAATCTGTAAGAGTCGTGCACAGAAATGTGTCTTGCGAACATCGGCCACTAGGTGGCGCTAGAAAAGGCCCATTTGAAAAATTTAGGGCAGAGGTTCTAGATTGGCATCCAGGGAATGTGTGTGCTCACTTTGGCAGCGACCGGGCCAACGGCGACTGAGATTAGCTGCACACAAACTGCGAGGACACACGGACGCACGGACGGACGCACGCACGCACGGACACACGGACGGACGAAGGGGAAAACATACTCTCCCCCATGCCTTCGGCTGGTGGAGACAATTATTGAAGGTTCAATTGGTTAAATGTCTGAAATCAACAAAAAACATTAGTTTACTCAACACTGATGATATTCAAGCTATCTATGAAATCTATGAAAAAGTTTAATCTGCAAACCAATTGTATGCAATGTAGTGGTGGTTCCTGCTTCATCTCTCTCTCTCTCTCTCTCTCAGCTAGGGGGTCCTTCGGCTGAAAAAAAAAAGAACTTTGAAGACCCCTGGAGTAAATCACGGCTGGCTTATGCAGTAGAATATTCAGGGGTCTTCAACGTTTTCAGGCCAAGGACCCCTTAGTTGAGAGAGAGATGAAGCAGGGACCCCCACAACCTGTTCATAGATTCCATATAGTTTCATTGTTTGACAGCACAATCATCAGTGTATTTTGGATTCATGTTAATGTGTGTTTAACCACTTGAACCGTCAATACTTATAAAACTTGACGTTTTGCTCTGTACTTAGTCTGCTCTCTTTCCCCTCTACTCCAAACCTCTTTGCCAAAAATAGCCGATCTACAAGCTCACAACGACTCGCGCTGCGAGGCGTTGTGAGCTTGTAGATCGGCTATTTTTGGCTAAAGTTCTCAGAATATGGACACTAGGGTTCAAGTGGTTAGGGTTCAAAACTCTTTCTATCACTCAAAGATTTGGAGTAACTCTGAGGACCCCCTAAGGGTCCCGGACCCCCTGTTGAAGGCCCATGCAGTAGATCAGCCCCCGCATCGTACCGTACCAGAGGAGTCCGTGTCACTGCTGCAGCGCTCCTGTAACCGGAGGACTGGCCTTGCATTTCAAGCGTCTCCTTCTTCTCCTTGTTGGCTTCCATTGGCTCTACTCTCACCTCTGATCACTTGTAGGGATGGAACGCTAATCGGTATTATCGTTTATCGTGATAAAAAAAACACTCATAATAATAATAATAATCATATCGTGGAGATTTAAATTGATCATGAAATTATCCTCCGTCATGCACTGGGATCAATTCACCTTTTATTTGCCGAGCTGCATACGGTACCTCTTAAACCCTCTATAAATTGGTAAAACGAACCTGGAAATAACGTACTTGATACAGTCTTTTTATTCACTCTCTAGTCTCTACCAAACCTCTTTGCCAAAAAATAGCCGATCTACAAGCTCACAACGCCTCGCAGTGCATATCGTCGCGACAATAAAAATATCCCGAACAACATCCATTATCCTGGGGCTGAACATACGCATTGTGTACGCAAAGTTCTCAGAATATGGACGCTAGGGTTCAAGTAACCTCGTCTTCCAGGCTTTCTGGGGGAAAGCCTGGTGTTCACTACAGGCCGTTTGGTTTCCGTCTAAAGCGCGGAAACCACTAGAAGAAGCGGCATCGCTTTGATTTGGTTCCCCTCGTTTGTTTCCCCAATCCCTATTAAAATGCTCGAGTAGCCTAGTGTAGTCTTGCCAGTCGCTAACAGTTGGACTAAAAGATGCATATACCAAACACATTTTTCAAAAGCAAAACTACTCCGCATCAAGGAGTTTATTAGGTAGGCCCTAAAAGTATGTCCTTGAGCGCAGGGGAATATTGTGGGTTAAAACTGAATCCGGTTTGATCTTTCCGGCAAATTGTAATTGAGTACTACAACATGACGTGTTGTGGTTTCCGCTCCAGACCAGTTACAACCCCGAAAAGTGAAGTGATCCCAGACTAGGGTTCAAGTGGTTAATAAAAAAAAAAGGAGAAAAAAAGTGTCTATCACTCAAAGATTTGGAGGACCCCCTGTAGTAACTCTGGGGACCCCCTGTTGAAAACCCCTGGACTACAATACTGCTGTACAACTTCAATCCCGCTGGTTCTCAAACCTTTTAGTTTCAAGGACCACCATAACCCATTCTACTCCATGAGAAGTTAGCCGAGAGCCCTTGAATACTGTCAATTCCAGATGCCACGCGACGATGAAAATTGCCTTCTTAAATTCGATCATTTTTCACAACATTACACGTACTGTTAGAGTGTTCTGTCTGTGGTTGTGTGTGTGTGTGTGTGTGTGTGTGTGTGTGTGTGTGTGTGTGTGTGTGTGTGTGTGTGTGTGTGTGTGTGTGTGTGTGTGTGTGTGTGTGTGTGTGTGTGTGTGTGTGTGTGTGTGTGTGTGCGCGCGCGTGCGTGCTTGCTTTGGAGGGGACTTTGAGGGGAGCGGGACCCCTGACGCGCGGGGCTGCTGGCCCCTGCAACAGGGCTGTCAACACAATGACCCGGCTGTTCTATGCCAGCCGAGGCGAGGAGAGGGGAGGCCAGCAGCCTGATGGCTCTGCTGTCCCGGCGAGCTGGGAGGACAGACTGACCTTCCGTTCTGATTCCACAAATAAGCGTTCGCTTTGCAACGCATACCTGACGATTAATTGCAGACACGTGCTCGTGCACACATAGACATCAAAGAGGGCTTGAGCCCCTGCCCTTTTATCTGTCTGTAAAAAGTGCCCTCTCCAGACCATGACTGGAGTTTTTACTATGGTGAAAGAAATGCAAATGTCCTCTTTCCATGCCATACCTGAAGGCAGTATTCAATAGAGTTGCCTTGTCCAAACTCTCCTGAACTTGAATACAGCAGCTTATGTTGAAAGAATTGCCCTCTCTGTGTAGAAATCCATGTCGTTATGCCACATCTCCAGACTTCACTTGATTATGCTTAGTTCAGTGTGGTATCATGCAGTTTAAAATAGCCAACCTCCAAGCTCACAGCTTGTTGCAGCGCGACGCGCTGTGAGCTTGGAGGTCTGCTATTTTCGATACTTCCACTAAAAGGCCCTTTTAGAAATTTCAGCCCCTACCTCTCATCACGTCCCTGATTAATTGTCATACAAATAATTGCATTTAACAATTTAATTGGGTTCTGCTGTGAGCTCACAACGTGTCTCGTCACGACGCATTATGAGCGTGTAGGTCTGCTATTTCCATTCCGACACATTCAATTTTTTTGGGTTTATTTTCCACCTCGACAAGGCACAGATGTTTCCAGGTGTGCATAATCAGTGCGTACTCTTTGAGCTCATTCGGCTAACGGCATGGCAGAGGAGGTCGGCCTTCGTATCGTGGAAGTATATTCACATCGTTTTGTATTTGTTGGTGAAAGGAGTAAGAAGAACATCAAATGCCAAGTTATGCCCGGGTGACAACAACTGTATCTGTCAGGTTCCATTTGAAGAAGCATCTCTCAACCAAAGTACAGCCTCCTGGCCACTCTGGTAGCCTGCCATTCATTTTATTGTTTACCAAACATAATAGTAAAAAGCATTGTAAAGGGAACCCATAACCTCCTCCATTTAAAAAAACACGTTAACCATTATTTTATACTTTGGCTGATCAAAAAATACCCGATCTACAAGCTCATAGCCCGTCACAAAGTGAACATTTTAGATGATGAAAATGAGAAGATGTTGAATTAATAATTTAGAATTTGTAATTTTTTCCTAAAAGCCAAGTGTTCTCTTCTGGGGGTCCCTGGCACAAAGTCTTTTGAGATGGCGTCCGCAGCCAAACATGATCTCAATTTGGTGGTAGTCGAGAATGGGGTTGAATACCTTTTTTTTTTTTTTTTTAAGATTCGTTTTTTGGCTTTTATGGGGGGAGAGATGGGGGGTGACGCGCGGCAAAGGTCATCCGGATCGGGAATCGAACCGGCGACGCCGGGGTTGAGTACCTCTTCCAGGCAGCACAGGACAGGACAGGTTAGGTTAGGTTCGGAGGCGAGCAGTGGTGTGATATACGGTACGCGACGTTCCACAGATGAGCTTCTCACTGGACAGTGGAGCCACAATGTCGTCCTTTTCTTTCTACTGCGTAATATTTAAAGTCAAGCAGAGCGTAAAATGTGCCAGCCAGAGAGGGAGGATTTTGTGAATGAATGAATGAGAGAGAGAGAGAGAGAGAGAGAGAGAGAGAGAGAGAGAGAGAGAGAGAGAGAGAGAGAGAGAGAGAGAGAGAGAGAGAGAGAGATTAGTGCCTGGTGGTGGTAGCCAGTGGTATAAATTAAGTATTGATTGATTGATTGATTGAAGACTTTTTTAGAAGTTTGCATAGGAAAAGGTACAGTTTCATGACGGTACAGTTAACTGGTACAAGGTCAACTAAAAGGAGATCCTAGAAAGCACTTGGCTTATTTACAAAGGAAACCATTGAAGCATCCATAATAACATTGAATGACAGACGGATAGAACTAGAAGGGTCAGGTAAGGCTGGCCTAGGTTTGTTTTTACCAGTTACGAGCAGCTGCCACCTGTAGGTGGTTTTGCCTAGATCAACAAACATGGCTGCCATTTTGAAAGATGTGTTTGTTATGGGGCTAAACATGCAATTTCGCGATTGCGATTGCGATCATGCCTAATACATTTTAGGCATTTTTGGAGAAAAAAAAAAATATATATATATATATATATATATTATTATTATTATTTTTTACTCGGAAACTCGGGCCATGGCAATATGGGGGTACTGAAATAACACTGGAAACACTTGGCAAAGCAGTGAATGAGTTAAAATATGAGTTCATATTTTTATGTTGTCATTGTGGGAATGCGCAATTATAAGCCAATCAAATTAATTGACTTAGACTACTTCATGTACTGGTCAGGTGTTGTTGGGGGATGAGGGGCAGATTATACTGTGACATGAGTTTCAGACTATTTCAGACTGTTTTCAGAGAGACCACGTGACCTACTGTATCATACTATTATAATTTTGGGGCGTGTCAGCGGGCCTTTAAGCAAAGACGAATAAGTACTCTAGCAGAGCTCGAGCTCACTCCACCACCACACGTGTGGGTCCTTCAGTGCAGCAAAAAGCCAGAGTGTTGATTTAACACTCCGGTCCGGACATTGCTGTGTTCTCCAGTCCAGTCCAGTGCCAGGGTTTTGAATCTCAAGCCACAGGCAGCTGCAGGAGCCAGTGTAACACAGGTCCAGTCCAGCTCACCTCATAGGCAGCATTCACTTCATGATCCCCAATGGCCAACTTGGCTCTAAGGTTGTCCAATCCGGGCAAGTTGGCATGACTGGCATAGAGATTCTCAAATTAATTTCAAGGACTTCATTTCTCAAGGACCACTTTGCTATGCATGAGGGCAGTGGTTCCCAAGCGTTTCAGTGCCCCCCCCCCCCCCCAAAGAATCATATAAATATCATTGCCTCTTTCTTATGTAACATTTGACAATTTGCTATGAAAAAGGTCTTAAATGTCATTAAATTGTAACATTAGAACACTTCTACTGTATCGTTGTTGTCGGGTGAAAACCTTGTATGTCCAACACCGTTCGTTTTGCATTTATCATTTTAAAAATGATTTAAACTAGTGAAAACAGCCGATCTACAAGCACACAACGCCTCGCACCGCGAGGCGTTGTGTGCTTGTAGATCTGCTGTTTTCACTACTTTCGTGCGACGGCCTTGTATGATGAAGCAGGGCTTTGCTTTGCAAAAGAACAGACACATTTGAAACTTGGAGATACGAGGTTTCTGCCCGACACAGACGATATGTTGGTGTGTTAACTGTTGAGTGAGAAAACAATGTTGCACATCAAGCTAATCGTCTGGGGACCCCCAGAATAATTCCCCCCTGGGAGTCCCGACCCCCAGTTTGGGAACCACTGCATTGTACGGTACGGACCCCCATAACTCTGATTACATGGAATCAAATGGACCTGTAAGGGTATGAGAGTTACAGACCTTTTTTTTAAGGGTCCATTTGGTTGCTTCTAGGGATGGCACGATAAGCGATATTGTGAAGATTTAATTCATCGTGATATCGTCCTCCGTCATGCACTGGGATCAATTCACCTTTTTATTTGCCGAGCTGCATATCCAGTACCACTTAAACCCTCGATAATTGGTAAAAGGTACTTATAATATAAATACTTGATAGTCTTTTTTTCACTCTCTATCAAATGTTCAAATGTTCACAACGCGTCGCAACGCAACAACAGATCGGCTATTTTTTGGCAAATGTTCCGCCCCAGGATAATGGATTTTGATTATCGTGATAATATCGTAAATCGCGATTTCTTTTGTCACAATAATCGTGATATGAAATTTTGATATTGTCCCATCCCTTGTTGCTTCCTATCCGATCTATCTCAAATGTAGCTGGGGGACGGCCCTCTGGAGCCCCCCCCCCCCTCAAGTTCCCCAGTGGGACCCCGGACCCCACTTGGAGAACCAGTGGCCCAGCAGTAATGTCTAGCAAGCCAGCAGGTTCACACAGCGTGGAGCTAATGCAGTGCTGGCTGACCTGGCCAACCTTTACATAAGCTGTGTGTGTGTGTGTGTGTGTGTGTGTGTGTGTGTGTGTGTGTGTGTGTGTGTGTGTGTGTGTGTGTGTGTGTGTGTGTGTGTGTGTGTGTGTGTGTGTGTGTGTGTGTGTGTGTGTGTGTGTGTGTGTGTGTGGCAGTGAAACAGACCTAGCATAATCCTGATCCTCCTATCTATCTCACACACACCACACACACACACACACACACACACACACACACACACACAGTACACACACACACACACACACACACACACACACAGAGCGAGACACGAGCATCTGCATGCACTCTCCCACGTGCATGAAGCCAACTGACTCTGCACTGCTTGCTTTCTTCAGCCAAAACCTGACGTAATACGCAGTGTGTGTGAGTGTTTGTGAGTGTGTGTGTGTGTGTGTGTGTGTGTGTGTGTCAACGTGTGCTCGCTCGCTCGCTCACTTCCTAAAACTGTACCAAAAGAGAGTGTGAGAGAGAGAGAGAGAGAGAGAGAGAGAGAGAGAGAGAGAGAGAGAGAGAGAGAGAGAGAGAGAGAGAGAGAGAGAGAGGGTGGGGGGTAAAGCACTACTGCAGGAGCTGTCGCAGTAGCAACCAAAGCAACACAGCAGCCAACTTTGGCAACTCTTTCTCTCTCTTTCTCTCTCTGCCTCTCGCCCCTCTAGTTCAGGGGTCTTCAACGTTTTCCGGCCAAGGACCCCTTAGTTGAGAGAGAGATGAAGCAGGGACCCCCACAACCATTTCATAGATAGTTTTGCATATTGTTTGACAGCACAATCATCAGTATTTTAGATTCATGTCAATGTGTGTTTTCAGATATTTATTAACCACTTGAATACTTAATTTAACCGTCAATACTTAATACATTTGACATTTCACTCAAAATACTTGGTCTGCCCTTTTTCCCCTCTACACCAAAGCTCTTTGCCGAAAATAGCCGATCTACAAGCTCACAACGCCTCGCAGTGCGAGGCGTTTTGAGCTTGTAGATCTGCTATTTTTGGCTAAAGCTTTCAGAATATGGACACCCCAGTGTTAGGTTAATATAAAAAGGTTTCTATCACACAAAGATTTGGAGGACCCCCTGTAGTAACTCTGAGGACCCCCTAGGGTTCCCGGACCCCCTGTTGAAGACCCTTGCTCTAGTTAATCTACCAGCGTTATAACCAAAAAAGTGTCAATACCAAATCCTCTACTCCAGGGGTCTTCAACACCGTTTATGGGATCCCTAGGCCCTAGGGGGTCCACAGAGTTACTAGGAAGGGGGAAAACATTGTGTGATAGGAACCTTTTTTCTTTTTACATTAAGCACTTGAACCCTAGAATCCCTACTCCGAGAGGAACATTAGCAGAAAATAGACTTGTAGATCTGCTAATTTCGGCAAAAAAGGTTTGGTGTAGAGGGAAAAAAAAAGAGCAGACCAAGTACAACCTAACAAAACGATGGTTTAGTGATGAGTCATCACTTTTCACAGTTTGTGGGCATTTTGTGGGACCATTTTTAGCCCAAGGAATGTTTTTTGCGCAAGACAAATGCTTGCAATGGATTCATAATCATGACAAACCCCTAGTTAGACCCCTCACATCCTACTTAAAGCAGATTCTTTTCTGTGTATTTTCCTCCTGTATAGAAAGTCGATGGGAGCCCAACTTGATTTGGCCGCTGTGGCGACCCCGAAAGTTGCAATCTCGGGCGCCCTAGCTAAATCATTAGAGCAAGCCCTGGGCTACATCTGTGCAAATCTTTGCGCTTCTAGACTGATTTGCACGAAATGAGCATTTTCTCACCTTAAAGGAGCTATGGTCAACTTTTTCTTGAAAAAGGGACGCTAAAATAAAAATGTCAAAAATATGTTGTAAAAAAGATTAAGCTTCATATATGTGTTTCTATTAAAAAATGACCACAAAAAGCATAAAATAATGATACATTAATAATTTTGGCCATTGTCAGGCTGACTTTGTTTACATCCCTCTTCTATTCTTTTGGATGGATTGATAAGGGATATAAACAAAGTCGGCCTGACAATGGCCAAAATGATTATTTTATCATTATGTTTATGCTTTTTGTGTTCTTTTTTGAATAGAAACACATGTATGAAGCTTATTCTTTAAATATATATATATATATATATTTTCTAAACATTATTTTTTATTTTAGCGTCTGTTTTTCAAGAAAAAGTTGACTATAGCTCCTTTAAGGCTCCGCACTATTCTTCTGATTCAACAGCAACTGCTGTCATTCAATACAGAACATTCACCCTTGTTATGGACGGTTCCCCCGTGGGCCTCCCTGAGCCCTTACAGTGCTCTGGGAGTGGGAGCACAGCATCTGACCTATTAGAGACAGAGAGTGTGTGTGTGCGTGCGTGCGTGCCCCTGCTGAATACTGTGCCCTAGAGCAGGGGTCTTCAACGTTTTCAGGCCAAGGACCCCTTAGTTGAGAGAGAGATGAAGCAGGGACCCCCCACAACCTTTTCAGAGATTCCATATAGTTTCATTGTTTGACTGCACAATCATCAGTGTATTTTGGATTCATGTCAAGTTTTCAGATATTTAACCACTTGAACCGTCACTACTTAATAAACTTGACCTTTCACTCTGTACTTAGTCTGCTCTCTACACCAAACCTCTTTGCCGAAAATAGCCGATCTACAAACTCACAACACATCGCAGAGAAAATAGCCGATCTACAAGATCAAAACGCCTCGCAGATAATAGTAGACCGGCTATTTTCGGCCAAAGTTCTCAGATTATGGATGCTAGGGTTCAAGTGGTTAATTGCGACCGTTTAGTATGTGAACGTTCACAGCTTTTCCATATGTATCTTTGTCTCTGTCACACCTGACACTGACATTTGGAGGACCCCCTGTAGTAACTCTGAGGACTCCCTAGGGGTCCCGGACCCCCTGTTGAAGGCCCCTGCCCTAGAGTCAGGTTCTATAGATGCGTTTCAGTTAGAATGGACATAGAGTATTACGTGTCACAACTAGCATTCACTGCTATGGTCACTTTTTATTTGGACACTGTACTTTTTTGAGTTGTGCTTAACTCATTGCATGCCAGGCCCGATAGTCCCGAGATTATTTCAATGTCTTTCCCTGCCAGGCCCGATAGTCCCGAGAATTTCCGCCATTTTGAAAAAAAAAAAAAGAAAAAAAAAATCAATTTTTTTTTCTGACCCCAAAAAATGTAGTAGGCATGATAGAAATCGCGAAATTGCATGTTTAACCCCCATAGCAACCCCATCTATCAAACATGGCAGCCATCTTTGTTTACATTTTAGGAAAACATAATGGCTTCTATCTCATGAATGCCTGAACGGATTTCCATTCGGATTTTTTTGTTTGAAAGCTGTGAGCAATGTGGACACACGTGGTGCATTATCTAGGCATGGGTGTGCATGATCCGTGCACTATGAATTACATGGAAGTCTATGGAGACTGGAGGCATGGTAGAGTACGAAGGTATTGTTAAATGGCAGGGAATGTGTTAAGGACACTTTATGTATATATATGTGACGGTTTGTTAGAGAAACAGGACGGTCGAGAAACGGAGCACTCGCCGTGCAGCACGGGGCGGAACAAGCGGTCGCCCACAACAACGTCCTCCAGGCGGAGCCACTCGATTGTCCACGACATTGCAAGCGGCGCGAAGGCCAGCCGGCGGAGCGCCGCGCGAGTTACGAAGCCGTGGTGAATGCAATCGTTATATTTATGCCCACGATAAACGCTCATAGTAAGCTAATGGCTAAGCTAATGGCTAAACACCGCCCAGCTAGGCTAGTAAATAAAGAAAGAGAGTCGCAAACGAGTGACGTCAGCGCCTGCACTAGTGAATGGCTGTCTATGGGCTGTCTTCGCCATCTGGTGGTGATTAGTGTGTGGTGAACGAAACAAGCGCTCTTACAATGAACGTCCTGAGTTACCCAACCATACTGTAACATATACATACATATATATATTTATATTTATATATTATTTGTTCCCTCTCTTGATGTACCTTGCTCTTTACTGTACTCTGTTCTTGTTTTTATTTTATCTTTTTCTTACTTCTCTGTAACTTTGTAAATAACCTTATACTGCTGTGCTGCCTCTGGGCAACTGATTTTCCCCCTTGGGATAATAAAGGTATCTATCTATCACAGTTCTAGATGTGTTTCTGTCAGAATGGACATAGGTCATGTTTCCATAAACGTATTCGAAAATAGGACGCGAATTATCAGAAATGCACATTAAGACTAAGCTAATTTAGCCTTTTTCCATTTGCGGGTATCATTCGAATTAGCGACGATGAGCCGACTCAGCGCGGTCCAGCTGAACACAGCGAAGCGCTACCTACCTCCTTGCCCACCACTGGTTCTGTCGGAGGTTGTCTTTGCACAAAAGAGCTACAGCTGGCAGCCTGGCACGTTGTGAAAACGGGAGGAATTTACACGCGGTCCGTGTCACTCCGGTTTGTTTTGTGGGCTAACGCTATACAATGGACGTTAAGCGGCAAGGGAAAGTGTTAACTTGGAGGACGATACGTCATAATCTATTCGCATTTATTGGCTGACCCGTTTCCATTCACAAATGCGCATTTAGTTTATTCGATAAAGCCTCAAAATCCACTTCCGCCATGCGGGTAAAAGTTTTTGCGGATAATGAAAGTTTATTCGAATTTTGAAGTGTTTCCATAAAAAGATTTATGCGGATAACCCTTAATGCGCATTAAAGGAGGCATCCAGACCAAAACACATATAGGGTTAAATCTGCGGTTAAAACGTCCTGACCAACCAAACCGTTGTTTTGACCTCCCTTTCCAGGCTCTCCAGAAGCCGTTTGACAAGTAAGGATGCCTGTGAGGTCAAAACAGCGGTTTGGTTGGTCTCAGGACGTTGTGTAAACACAATCCAATAAAAAAAATACTAACTTTGAAGCTAAAGAAATAACCGCACTAGCGGGAGGGCAATCCACCGTGTTAGTTATGAGAGAGGGCCCACAAAATCTAGCAACAGGGGCAGCCGAAATCTAGCAACCGGGGCAGCCGAAATCTAGCAACAGGGGCAGCTATGAAAAAAATCGACTAAAGCAGGTATGATGGGGTATGATAAAAGGCAGATTTAACCCTATAAGTGTTTTGGTCCGGATGCCTCCTTTAAGAGGCTTTATGGAAACGTCACTATAGAGTATTATCACAGTTCTAGATGTGTTGCAGTTAGGGTGAACTTATTATGTTTAACAGGTCTAGACGTGTTTCAGTTAGAATGGACATGTTGTATTTAACAGTTCTAGATGTGTTTCAGTTAGAATGGACATATTGTATTTAACAGTTCTAGATGTGTTTCAGTTAGAATGGACATGTTGTATTTAACAGTTCTAGATGTGTTTCAGTTAGAATGGACATGTTGTATTTAACAGTTCTAGATGTGTTTCAGTTAGAATGGACATATTGTATTTAACAGTTCTAGATGTGTTTCAGTTAGAATGGACATGTTGTATTTAACAGTTCTAGATGTGTTTCAGTTAGAATGGACATATTGTATTTAACAGTTCTAGATGTGTTTCAGTTAGAATGGACATATTGTATTTAACAGTTCTAGATGTGTGCTGCAGTCAGAGTGGTTGTGGAGGTGTATGTACTGTAAGTGTGTGTGGGCTCAGCCTGGAGCAGCATACATGGAGACCGACATGACTCACTGTTATTATAGTCTCTCATCGCAGGCTGCAACACAGTGGCGTCAGTTCAGAAAAAGCTAAGGTATGGCAACATGACTGGTGTCTTGCACGCGTGCAAGACACCAGTCATGTTGCCATAGCTTAGCAACAGGCATGATACTTTTTTTTTTATTTTTTTTATAAGAAGTACATTTTATTTTTCCCCGTTTTCTTGGGCTGGATATGGCAGCCTAGAACTGTTGTTCAAGTGCAGCTAAACTTGGCATATTAGTAAATGTGCCACAATTAACATTAATGAATTGCACCTGTGCAGCTGACCTGCGGAACCTGGGAATATACCATTTTGACAAGATGGGGAGAATATAATTATAATACCTTGTTAAAGTGACCATTTTGTTAAATTTTGCATTTGTAGTTATTTTACTGTAATTTAACAACATAATAACCAGAACAGATAGACAAAAGAGACATTCATGGATTTATTATTTAAAAGTAACTTTTATTTTCCCCCTGGACCCAGGGTATGGCAGCTGCATACCCCTGCCATACCCAATTGACGCCACTGCTGCAACACACTCTCTCTCTATCTCTCTCTCTCTATCTCTCTCTCTCTCTCTCTCTCTCTACCTGTCCTCTCTCTTTCTCTCTCTCTCTCCCTTTCTCTCTCCCCCTCTCTTTCTCTAAGACCTCTCTAATTCTCTCACTGCCTGCCTCCCTCCTCCCTCTCTCTCTCTCTCCTTTTCACCGTCACTGTCTCATGTTTCTTTCTTCCAGGTGGGTGTACAGTTTTCTTTCTTTCATCTGCCTCTGGGCAATGACAATTGTCGTCGTGTGCGTGCGTGTCTGTGTGGGTGTGCACGCGTGTGTCCGCCCGCCCACACGTTACCTCAGTGACAATGTCAGCTAGCCTCCATGCATGCGTCCGTGTTTTCTGTTCGTTTTGCAAGGAGAAAGCGGGTGGTGGTGGTCTGAGTGGGTGGGTGGGTGGGTGGGCTGTGGGACTTCAGTGTGGGTTTCTGCAGCGTGGCAGAGAGATCGTGCAGTTCTCCCGCTCTCCCCTCTCCCTCACAAAAAGACTTCTGCTTTCCTAATTGGATTAGGGATGGGACCATATGAAAATGCCATATCCCGATTAGTGTGACAAAAGAATTATCCTGGGGTGAAACATTTGCCAAAAAAATAGACAATCTACAAGCTCACAGTTGTGAGCTTGTAGATTGGCTATTTTTGGCAAAGATATTTGATAGAGAGTGAAAAAAAGACTGTATCAAGTATAAGTACCTTTTACGAATATAGTTTAAGTGGTACCAGATATACAGCTCGGCAAATAAAAGGTGAATTGTTCAGTTCATTCTGGCAGTCGCAGAGTCGACTTCTTGCTCAATAATAGAATAGGATATCGTCACTGTCGGGCCAAAACCTCTTTAGATTTTTTTGGCATAAATCAGGGCTATTTAACACCCTTTACATCTGAGTGTTGGTTAAAATAATATTGAACCAATGGAAAGTAGTAAAGGGTACAAAACCTCCTAGCTCCACACTTTCTGCCAAACCAGCTAATTCCACCCGATTGAACCAATGAAAATTAGTAAAAAGCCCTTCGGTTAGCCCTTTTTTTTTCTTTTTTTTTTATCCCACAATTGTGTAACCCATTTCACTTGCCTATGTAATCCTGGGCTCTGCTCTCCCTCTGCCGCGCCTGGGGAGACAACGGACTGACCTCATGCTTCCTTCTATGCATGAGGAGTCCAAGTTGTTTCTTTTCACCTGACAGCTGGGATTTCCCTGGTTTGGACGTAGCACGTGGAAGGAACAGGTTATTCCAACCAGTTCCTTTCCCCTCCATCAGGCGCCCCGGCTGGCCAGGGGGAGGCATTATTGAGACCAGGATTACTGCATGTTTTTGTGAGGGTATAAACCCTAGGAGACAGGCCCTATCGCCAAACCCACCTGGGTGTGGGCGCTGATGATGCGGAGGGAGGAACACACCCACAGCATCCCCCGGCGGGAATCGAACCCAGGACCTTCTAGCTGTGAGGCAAAGCGCTAACCACTGCGCCACCGTGCCCCCTATTGGAATTAGGAGGTTTCGGCCCGACAGCAGAGATATGTTACTTACTTTTGATGCGTTTGTGTGATGCTGCTCCGAGTTAAAATATGGAGATAAGAGGCTTCTGCCCGACCAGCAATGAAATGCACAAATAACCCCCCCCCCCTCCCACACACACACACACACACACACACACACACACACACACACACACACACACACACACACACACACACACACACACACACTTGCACATGAAACGCAAGTCACTGACCCACAAACTAACCTGAGCCCTTAAAAACGCTTAAGATCTTTGTTACACTTTGTTGTTCGATGGTGTCAAGCCGTGAAAATAGACTGCCTACAAAGCTCACACAATAAGTTCACACAATAAGTTACAAGCCCACCCACACCGCCTTGTGTCAGCCACTCAGCGGCACACACAGATTCAAAGACAGCGTTAAGTCACTTTTAGTCGTCTTCTGCCAGTGTTGTTTTTTACAGCAAATTTTGATTTAGTTTTAGTCATAGTCTTTTGAATAAAATGTCATTTAGTTTTAGTCACCTGAACATTTTTAGTTTTAGTCTAATTTTAGTCGACTAAATGTCATAAGATTTTAGGCGACTAAATCTACAGTTGATTTAGTCAACTGAAATGTATTTTGGCAGGCCTTGATGGCATCGTAATGACTGATTTTACACTTGGTTGCGTGCTGAAAATAGCTGATCTACAAGCTCACAACGCGTCGCAAGCTTGTAGATCTGCTATTTTCAGCACACAACACCTGAGAGCAACCAAACATAAAATGACACTCTTCTCCACTAGTCCCTCCCTAACGTTTTAGTTTAGTTTTTATTTTGTTGTCAATATATTTCTTAGTTTTAGTCATCACAGCGTAGTTTTTTATTTAGTTTTTATTTAGTTTCCGTCAGTGAAAAACATTTTTCGTCAAAGTTTTAGTCGACGAAATAAATCAACACTGTCTTCTACACATTCTAATTTTATTTATTCTTTCAGAAATGAACAGCCCTGCTTGATCATACTCCAGCTTCACAAAAAAGCAGCAAAAGTAGCAGATCCGCTCGAAGCTCGAAATGCGGTGCCAAGCGAGCTTGAGGATCTTCAATTCTTTTGAATTTGAATCCTGAAAAGCAAAAAATTTTTTTTTACTCTTTATTTCTCAAAGATTTTCCTTTTTTTTAAAGGTGATACACCATGAAATTTCACTTTTCCTATTTTAAAACCTTTTTTTGGGGTCCCACTAGCACCTTCTATCCTCTCAAAGTCCCATTTCTGACCGTTGTGTCTTTCTCTGGTTTTGAGAAGGCAAAGGTTAAAAGTATCCCACGGGTTCTTAAAACAGGCTGTCCAGATTTGCTGCCGATTGTGACGTCATCATCGGCCGTTTTTGAAGATTGTTTTTTTTTTTTTTTTTTCAAAAGAAAAAAAAAATCAAAAAGATTTTTGGGGGGTGGCGCAGTTCAGGCCAAAGGTGGTACTGCAGCTGAAATGCTCTGAGAGCCATTCAAAAATGAGAGAGGCTCTCTATTCAGGAGTGGTAATTTAGCCTCAAACATTTTGAAAAACGTTTTTGGGACATAAACAATATGACATAAATACTTTTTAAATGCATGGTGTATCACCTTTAACAATACAAAACAAGACAAGACAACATGTAAGAAAGACAAAAAGTAAATAGAACAAAAATAAGGGACAGAAATAAAACAGACAATTATGTCTACAGGATTAATATATAACATGTACATGTAGGATATCATCAACCTTCACAAAGAATCAGACTACTTTTCCACTACTTTTTGAAAGTGTTTTTAACATTTCTCAACATGGAAACGATTATGACAATCATGCAACATAATTGCGATTAGACAATTATGTAATAATTGTGACAGCCTTATTAGCCATTTCTCCCATTTCCTTTCTCTTATACCTCCTTTTGGAGTCTCAGAGAGTGGGTCATTTGTTCCAGAAGATGCAATTGTTTCACAATATTAACATGGTCTAATAGTAGGACATTCTTTTCTGTAACCAGTTCTTAGTTATAGCTTTTTTTTACTTGCCATGAACAAGTAGTATCTTGAGCAAATAAGAATCGTCCTGACACAGTCCATCCGGAAATTGTCAGAGATACTGTAATGTTTTTGACATAACATAAGGCAGGGGTCTTCAACGTTTTCAGGCCAAGGACCCCTTAGTTGAGAGAGAGATGAAGCAGGGACCCCCACAACCTTATCATAGATTCCATATAGTTTCATTGTTTGACAGCACAATCATCAGTGCATTTTGGATTGTGTTTTCAGACACTTGGACCGACAATACTTAATAAACTTGACCTTTCACTCTGTACTTAGTCCGCTCTTTTCCCCCTCACCAAACCTCACCAAACCTCTTTGCCGAAAATAGCCGATCTACAAGCTCACAACGCCTCGCAGCGCGAGGCGTTGTGAGCTTGTAGATCTGCTATTTTTGGCTACAGTTCTCAGAACATGGACACTAGGGTTCAAGTTGTTAATATAAAAAGGATTGGAAGATTTGGAGGACCCCCTGTAGTAACTCTGAGGACCCCCTAGGGGTCCCGGACCCCCTGTTGAAGACCCCTGACATAAGGCCACCCCGACAGGGGCGATTTAGTCTTTCCATCAACACATCCTCTGCCTCTCCTGTCTTCCCCTTCATGTAATGACGCTACATGACATGAACCCTCCCTGCTGGCTGCTGCGCTCTCTTCCACACAGTGCTTCGCCTTCGCTCCTCTGCAATGAAGACAGTTCTATTCGTCTGTCTGTCTGTCTGTCTGTCTGTAGGACAGACAGTAATGACTCAGCGTGACTGAGGGGCAGTCATTTCGGAAGGCAGGGTTTTTCACTACTGCTAATATGACTTTTTTTTTTTTTTTTTTTTTCTAAAATGAAAAAAGCCACAAATGCTTCTCAAAATATCTAGGCTACATTTCACTTAAACGCCAGAGCTTAACTCTGCATGTAAATAAGACTTTTTTTAATTAATGTGAGAGATTGTCAGGTCATTTGCAGGTTAGACATTTATTTAGAACTTGAATATCTCAAAAGTAGTATTTCAGCATGGCATCATTCTATAAGCCATATCTTCAAAACTGTTGGGTCAATCTCCACAACCAATATATCATTTTGTAGCTATGATTCCCAGCTTTCAAATGAAATGAAAAAATGAAAATGAGAAAAAATGCAATGACTAGCCGTCAGCTGCGCTGGGACACATTGTTGTACATTGTCTCTGTCGGGTGGAAACCACCTAGGGCTGTCACAATTATTGCATAATCTTTTGTTTTTGGGCTTTTTATGCCTTTTTGATAGGACAGTAGGCTGACAGGAAATGGGGAGAGAGATGGGGAATGACATGTGGCAAAGGTCGTCCGGATCGGGAATCGAACCGGCGACGCCAGCAGGCATCATAGCCTAGTATGTGGTATGCGCCTTGACCACCAGGCCAGCGGGCGCCCCTTCATATGTTTTTTTAAAGTAAAAAAAATTGTGGAAATAGCAGATCTACAAGCTCGGCTATTTCCACTACCAATGTTCTTTTTTAAGTATAAAGTTGACAAATATGTCAGTAATTTCTTTGTATATTTAGGTTATGTGTCATATCTACCATGTGCAACGTCAAAGCCTAAAAACACCATTACATCGTTAATCGCAATTATTTGAGTGACAATTAATTGTCATGTAAAATGTCATAATCGTGACAGCCCTACTCATATGTCCCAAACTTTGGACGTATATATTGTCAAGACTCTTAATTCAAAAATGGCAAAAGCAGCAGGACAAACTCAAAATGCGCCGTTTTGAACCACGTAAATGTACCCCCATTTATTCCGGATGGGGACCCAAATGCATGGCACTGGATGGGGAAACCGTAACAGGGTATATTTACATTAATACATTTTTTGTCTTAGGAATGTGACAAAAAACAAAAAATATTATTGAACTCAAGTCTCCATGGCGTGAGTAATCAATAGAAACAAATGACATTTTGGGGGTGAACTACTCCTTTAATAATAATAATAATAATTAAAAAAAGAAAAGTTAGATTGTGGAGATGGGAGGTTTCTGTCCGACAGCAACAATATATCACGCGCACACACACACACACACACACACACACAAACACACACACACACACACACACACACACACACACACACACACACACACACACACACACACACACACACACACACACACACACACACACACACACACACGGTTTGAATGTTATACCAGTGCGTTTATTAGATTACGAGGATTAGGAGCCAGCTTATACGCTATTAAGCGTGAGTACTAGGAACCTCCCCACAGACAGAAATGACAGGATTATACCAGCAGGAGAACGCACAGCGTGCAGCGCAAGGTCAATTCTTTTGTGTATATAGGCACGCTTGTAGATCTGCTATTTTTTTCACAGGCTAACGTCTTAATTTCGCTTTTGGGTCTTGGGCTAAAACGTTTGGGAACCACGTTATGGTCAGGTCAGCCCTGACCGCTATGGTCAGTGCTGAGTACTGACCAGGGACGTGCAGAGAATGTTAGAGAGGCATTGGCTGAAATATCTAAAAGGGCCTTTTGGTAGAAATATTGAAAATACTAGCTTGGAGGTCGGCTATTTTCACTACTTACATTCATGGTCTGGAGAGGGCACTAGGGATGGGACGATAAGCGATATTATCGTTTATCGTGATAAAAAACATTCACGATAATCATATCGTGGAGATTTAATTTATCATGATATCGTCCTCCGTCATGCACTGGGATCAATTCACCTCTTATTTGCCGAGCTGCATATCCGGTACCACATAAACTCTCTATAATTGGTAAAAGGTACTTATAATATACGTATATATACGTACAAGCTCACAACGCGTCGCGTTGTGAGCTTGTAGATCTGCTATTTTTTGGCAAATGTTCCGACCCAGGATAATGGATTTTGATTATCGTGATAATATCGTAAATCGCGATTTCTTTTGTCACAATAATCATGATATGAAATTCTCATATCGTCCACTTTTTTACAGACGGATATAAAGGGAAGGGGCTCAAGCCCCCTTTGATGTCTATGTTTGCACGTGGCTGGTTGTGAGATTGTGAGCTGGGTAGAGCTAGCCTTGGACGTCCCACCCCCCCCTTCTCTCTCTCTCTCTCTCTCTCTCTCTCTCTCTCTCTGTAGTTTTGCTGACTCAGTGTTTCCCCTATATGCATAAAATCCGACCGCGGCTCTATGATTTATTTATTTATTTTTTAAGTTTTTTTTTTCCAGGTGAATTCTTTTCACAACAACGACGTGACTCATGTTTAGATAGTCTGGGATAACTTCACTTTTCGGGGTTGTAACCGGTCTGGAGCGGAAACCACAACACGTCATGTTGTAGTACTCAAAGGACTACAATTTGCCAGAACTATCAAACCAGATTCAGTTTTAACCCAAAATATTCCCCTGCGCTCAAGGACATACTTTTAGGGCCTACCTAATAAACTCCTTGATGCGGAATAGTTTTGCTTTTGAAAAATGTGTTTGGTGCATCTTTTAGTCCAACTGTTAGGGACTGGCAAGACTACACTAGGCTACTCCAGCATTTTAATAGGGATTGGGGAAACAAACGGGGGGAAACAAATCAAAGCGACGCCGCTTCTTCTAGTGGTTTCCGCGCTTTAGGCGGAAACCAAACGGCCTGTTGTGAACAAACACCAGGCTTTCCCCCAGAAAGGCTGGTAGGCGAGGTTATGTTTAGAATACGGTTGTTCTCTCGGTTTGGTACGGTTGGAAGGAGATTATAGCGCTCCTCGGCTACACTCATTGGATGGAGAAAGTAGAAACGGCTCTCACTCAGTCTGCACTCCGAGTGCTTGCGCGTCGTGACGCACAGGCACTGTTGTAGGCTATTATGGAACATGCACAGGAGAAGTTTACTTGTTAATCTACATTTCTCAAGATTAATTTAAAAACATATTGATTTTAGAGTGGTGTAGTTTGTGAGTGTCAGTGGCTAGTGGCTACATGTGCAGTTTGTGTCTGTTAGCAAGCAGCCTAGCCTACATAACAACATGCAGTTGCCAGGTCTGATAATATAAGCCATGTTGTGCTAGGTTCGAGGAAATAACATGCAGTGTTGCCAGGTCTGACTATTATAAGCAATGTTGGGCTTTTATTTCCGTAAAGTTGTTTGTAAATAATGGTGGTTGTGAGCTTGTAGATCGGCTATTTTCAAATAGGGAAAGTATTTTTTAGTTTTAGGTTTAAAGTGCTCATGTGGCCTATATTCACTTATTTTGGGCTAGTTTCCATAGACATGGTGGTTTATTCCTCCTGACAAATCTGACAATGGAACTTACTTAGGTTATTTACTTAAAGGAGCTATAGTCAACTTTTTCATTGTAGAGCCGACACTTTGTTTACATCCTAGTCTATAGACTAGAATGTAAACAAAGTGTCGGTCTGACAATGACCAAAATTATTATTTTATCATTATTTTACGCTTTTTGTGGTCATTTTTGAATAGAAACACATAAATGAAGTTTATTTTTTTACAAAATATTTTCGAAACATTATTTTTATTTTAGCATCCGTTTTTTCAAGAAAAAGTTGACTATAGCTCCTTTAAAGAGGTGGTGCCATGACCCCCCCCCCCCCCCCCCCCCCCATTGTGATCATACTAGGAGGAAGATGTTTTCCAAAAAAGTATACAGAAAGAGTTAAAATGGTGGGTGGTGACCCAGCTGAAGTTAGCCACACCCCACAGTGTTGGGTGAATGGTAATTAGGGGAGGAGTTGATACTGTGACATACTTAGTATCTGTGTTTTTTTAACTGACACGTTTGACCACAAGGTGGCAGCCTCCAAGAGAAAACAAACAAATACCAAGAGAATAAATAATTTATCATAAAAACCACACCAGGGGGTCTAATGAAGTACTTTCAACCTCCTAGACACATGAAAAACAGAAAAAGTCCAAAACTATGGTACCACCTCTTTAAGCTTGAAAAGCCGAAATAATAGTATTTCTTTTTGTGTGTAAATTAAGCCCTTTGAAACTGAATATGATGGCAAATGTTGATAATTATAAAATAAAAATCAGAAGATGATTGCCATTGTTGATGATAATTATGAATATATATATATATATATATATATATATATATATATATATATATATATATATATATATGTCATAGTATATTAGAGAAACAGCACATTCGAGACGCGGAGCACTCGTGGTGCGGCACGGGGTGGAGCAAGCGGTCGCCACAACAACGTACTCCAGGCGGTGCGCCGCTCTATTGTCCACGACACTGCGAGCGGCTACCGAAGCCCCCCTGTATCCACGAAGCCCAAACGAGTTACGAGGCCCCCCTGGGTCCACGAAGCCCCAAGCGGCGCGAAGGCCAGCGGACCTTGGTCCTGCTCTTCGCCCCCGAGCGCCGCAGGCGCGAGTGGCCGCGAAGAGCGGGCCAGGGCCGCGCGGCCGGCGGAGCGCCGCGCGAGTTACGAAGCCGTGGTGAATGCAATCGTTATATTTATGCCCAGGCCGTAAGGCCTGGGCAAGCGCACGTTAAACGCCCTGTCCAAGTGACTACAATGGAGCTAATGGCTAGGCTAGGCTAGGCTAGGCTAGGCTAGGCTAGTAAATAAAGAGTAAACACTTCCGGTCTGCGGCGAGTTCAAAGCGTGACGTAACTCTCTTATATACACTCTGGTGAATGGCAGAGCAGTGGCTGACGTCGCCATCTGGTGGTGATTAGTGTGTGGTGAACGTCAAAACGAGTGCTCCTTGACAACTTTTACTGGTTTCTTGAACATACTGTAACATATATATATATTATTATTATTTTTTTTAACTGAGTTAGAATCACGCAAACACACCCGACCCGACGCAAAACAAAACGTAACATTTTCCGTGTGCGCCACTCCTCACAACTCTTCCCCTACTCCTTCAGCTTCTGCCGAGGGGAAACACTGACTCATATCAATCATGCTGTGAAGTGTGTTGCCCCCATGTCTCCATCAAGTGCCCCACTTTATCTGGCCTCCATGGCAACACACACACAAACACACAAACACGTGACCCTGTACGCGTTTTAAAGCCATCGGTGCGTGAACAACATTCTATGATTTTTCAAAAACACTCCTGACAGGGGCAGAGTAGATCAGTGGTTCTCAACCTGTGGGTCGGGACCCCCAGAGGGGTCCCCAAATTATTTTAGCTAAATGTTAACATTGTTTTCTCACTCAAAAGTAAACAGACCAACATACAGTATAAGTGAAGCCTATACAGGGTATCTGCACATTTCTAAAGTGACAAATTAAGGACTTTAAAGACCTTTTTAGTACCTCTCGTCAAATTGTCAAATATTAGAGGCAGAAATTGGGAAAATAGCAGATCTACATGCTCGCAATGCCTCACTCTACAGATTTGTAGAGTGACAAAAGACTGCATCAAGTGCCTATATTATAAGTACCTTTTACCAATTCTAGAGGGTTTAAGTGGTACTGGTTATGCAGCTCGGCAAATAAAAGGTGAATTGATCCAAGTGCATGACGGAGGACGATATCACGATAAATGAAATCTCCACCATACGATTATCGTGAGTGTTTTTTATCACGATAAACGATAATACCTTGTATCGTCTCATCCCTATTCACTACTGTATAAGTCAGGGGTTTTCAAAGTGGGTGACGGGGCACCCTGGGGTGCCGCGACGGCAGTCCAGGGGTGCCGCGAGATCATTTGATAATATTTGGAATTTATTTGGACACTTATTTCAACTTACTACTCAGAAATATTTAGTATCATTTTAAACTTGAAGTGCAAAGTTATTTTCAGTCAGTTCTAACCAAAATGGCTATTATCTCAACGTTTTCCTCACAACATAATCACTAAGATATCGTCACTGTCGGGCAGAAACCTTGTATTTCCAATGTGTGCATCTTTTGGTAAAGCAAAGCCCTGCTTCATCATACAAGACTAGTGAAAATAGCCGATCTAAAAAAAAAAAAAAAAAATAGCCGATCTACATTATAGTAGGCGTTGTGTGCTATAACGACGATATGCTATAAATACAAGGTGCTGGGAGTGAAAACTATAATGTAGGGGTGCCTCGGATTACAAAAATATTCATGGGGTGCCCTGAGACAAAAAAGTTTGGGAACCCCTAGTATAAGTAACGCTCCCCTCCTCTTTCCTGTGTAATTTCTTTCCGTATTCATACGCTGCAATACCTGCCCTCCTGCTCGCACCCATGAATGTGGTGGGAATGAAAAGGCAAAAAGCAAATCGAGGTTGCTCTATTGTGATGTGGTGTCTGTCTCCATGCAACCTGTGCTGCTTGTGTATTAATGGCGTTCCATTTCACCCTGTGTGTGCATGACTGGTATATAAGGCTGTTACTGAGGCAGGTTGGGTTGCATCAGCGTCCTTCATTGCCACTGCGGTGGCGATTGTCGTAAAAGAAGAGATTGGGTGGCTGTCTTGTTTCTCCGTACTCCTTACTGTGTTTTCATTTCTGTTCCGGCGCAGAATTGATGGTTGCTGGATAATAAGCGGTGCCGTGTGGGCCTATAGCTCTGGGTAGCTCTGGTCCATAGCACAAGGTGTTCTTCTTAATTGCGACCGTCAGGTCGCAGTTACTGTCAAAACCACCACCAGCTGTCCGTCTGTCAGTCAGTCAGTCAGTCAGTCAGTCACACGTCACACTTTTGCCCTGCTCATATCTCCGCAACCGTTGCCCCGATCCATGCCAAATTTTGCACACACACTCCTTGCCTGCCAAACCACAACCTCCACCCAATTCTCACATGGCCCTCTTCTAGCGCCACCAGAGGCCGATTCTTGCTAAACACATTTTTGGACACTGCTCCTACAATTTTTGCCCTAAAATCACGCAAATCGCTACACAGTATGTCTACACTCATGTCATCAACATGGATCTGTCCCATATTGCGCCGCCATCAGGCCGATTTTTTCAAACACATTTTTGGACACTGCTCCTACACATTTTGGCCTAAAATCACGCTGCGACCTGACGGTCGCTTATCTCCCGATTAGGGAGTCTTACTGGTGCTACAGTTGTGGCTAAAAGTATTGGCACCCTTGCATTTGTAAAACAGAGAAAAATCTCCAAGAAGCTTGGCAAATGAAAACATATTTTGCATCAACATACAGTATTTGGTTTGCAGAGGAACACAACATAAAACTAGAATAAATGCAGAATCCTAGCTCATTCTACAAAGAAACTTGCATAAATACTTAAATACACTGACTGTACTTGAATTTCAACTAGGCTATTCAACTGGAACTCACCTGTGGTGAGTCCAAGTTGACTTAAATCTTTAGTAACCACTAATCCACCCAGTTTAAATGGAGTAAATCCCTCATTCTGCTGTTTTGTGTCACACACTGAGCATGGACCAAATAAACAAGGACAGAATTGTCAGGAGATCAGAGGTCAGATTGTAGCCAAACATGGACAATCTGAAGGCTCAAAGTCCATCTCTCACTGTACGCAATCTAACCCTAACCCTTTTAAACAAATGCAAGGGTGCCAATACTTTTAGCCACGACTGTATGTGACTCTCCGGCAGGCCAAGGGTCATCATTGTCAATTATTATGTCAAAATTATTTTTTTACCACGGACATACAAAATGAGCAGAAACACAAAGAACTATCCCTGAATGACCATGACAGGTCTGTACATGTAACTCTGTGAGTGTACAAATGGAACCAAATGGAACCATAGGGTTCTTGAAAGTACATAGCACCGCTGAGTGCCGTCTCTTGAGGTTTTAATATGTTTAACATTGAGAGCCTACTCTCCTCAGTGGGAACACTCTCTGCCCCCCACCTTCTGTCTAAAACAGGGGTTTTCAGACTTGTTTGACTCAGGGCACCTGTGGTGGAATTCAGTAAATAACGTTTTCATCCACGGCACCCCCGAATTACACTGTTAATTTCTAGAATCTTACATCATATTGGAGAAATATCCGTTTCTATCAGAACTGACGGAAAATAATGTTATGCTAACTGAACCCCAGCATGCCTATTCTGAGGGGAAGGTTCACCAAAAATAGCCAATCTACAAGCTCACAGCGCGTCACAACGCGACTCGTTGTGAGCTTGTAGATCTGCTATTTTTGGTGAGAGTTGTCGTAGATAGAAAAATAACTCATCAAGTACAGTGCAAATTAGGTCTGTTTTACTAAGCATAGTGAAGTGATATTGATGTAGTGATATTGATGAATTCCAAATATTATCAAATTATCTTGCAGGCCCCCTGGACTGACATCACGGCACCCAAGGGTGCCCCATCACCCACTTTCAAAACCCCTGGTCTAAAATACACTTTTTTGACAGAAAATAAAACATTCCATTGGACGGACTGTATTTTTTAGTTACTCCAGTGTGTCCACCTACAGATCCGGTGAATGGAATTTCTCTAGCACCACTGGTGGTGGTCCCTGGCATGAACCCCACTTTGAAGACCGATGTCTAAAACAGTGGTTCTCAACCTTTTTCAGGCCACGACCCCCAAAATAATCATATTTTAACTGGGGACCCCCCCACCCTGACAAGCACTAAGAGTTGAGGCATTACATTTTGTATAACACGGTTCTATTGTGAGCATGTAGATCGGCTATTTTCACAATTTCTGCCTCTAAATTTGACAATTTGACCAATGTTTAATTTGTCATTTTAGAGGAATTAAAAAGTCCTTAAATTGTCACTTCAGAAATGTGCAGATATCGTCGATACACTTAAACCTTATGTTGGTTCGTTTACAGTTGAGTGAGAAAACAATGTTGCACATTAAGTTAATCATCTGGGGACCCCCCCAAAATAATTTGACCCACGGGTTAATTTAAAAATAATTAAATTAACCTGTGGGTCAAAATAATTTGGTTGACCCACAGGTTGAGAACCACTGGTCTAAAATACATTTTGGAGAGTCGTCCCGTTTTCCTTCAGAACACTTTGGGCTGGAGGGGGGGGGGGCATTTTGGGAACATTCTTCGTGAAGAATCCTCTGCTAAAGCCCTCTCGGGGGGGTCGGACCCCCTCTCTCCCCGTTTTGTAATCAGCAGCAGCAGCCATGCATGCAACCTTTTCTGAACAGCATTTCCATCTCTCTCTCTCCCACACCGACCCTCAGCAGCTCACGCTGATGATGCCAGTAGTATAGTGCTGTTATTGGTCACCATGGAGACGGACTGACCGAGTCGGGTGGTTGCCGTGGAAACTAGAGTTGGAGAGCTGCTGCTGCTGCTGCTGCTGGATTCACCACCTACACCCACCCGCCCACCCACCCAGCCCTACACGACATGCCTCTTTACCCGGAGCCTGAGCCTCCCACATGCAGGCTGAGGCCTCCCTTTAGACCAGTGGTTCTCAACCTGTGGGTCGGGGACCCCCAGGGGGGTCGCCAAATTATTTTGGGGGGGGGTCCCCAGTCACTCCCCAGATGATTAACTTAAAGGACAACTTTGTTTTTTTTTACAACAAGGGTTCATATTTTAGATTGTAATTAGAGAAAAGAAAAAGTGAGAGTTAAAATGTTTTCATTTGCTTCATTCTATTGTTTTATCGCGTTTGCCGTGCTAAAATGTAGGGCATGCGTACGCATGGGGGCATACGTACAATTGGCTAAATATGTCTTTTTACACACAATAAGCCAGCAGTTTCTTTATTGCTATTTACAGTAGCAAGTCTAGCCCCCATAAATCACATCCAACCATGAAAGGCTGCGTTGTATCTTGGGAATGGGCTTATTCTGTGTAAAATGACATATTTAGCCACTTGTATACGCATGCCTCCAACCACTGAAACAAGAATCTCTAAAACAATAGAATAAGTTAATGAAATAATTTTAACACTCATCTTTTATATTCTTTAATTTCAATCTAAAATATGAACCCTTGTTGTAAAAAACTAAAGTTGTCCTTTAATGTGAAACATTGTTTTATCACTCAACAGTAAACAAACCAGCATAAAGTGTAAGTGTATAGAGCATATCTGCACATTTCTAAAGTGACAATTTAAGGACTTTTTATTACCGCTAATAATCTTAAATTACATTAATTAAACATTGGTCAAATTGTCAAATATTAGAGGCAGAAATTGTGAAAATAGCAGATCTACATGAGCATGTAGATCTGCTATTTTCAACATAGAACCGTGTTATACAAAATGTAATGCCTCAACTCTTAGTGCTCGTCAGGGTGGGGGGTCCACAGTTAAATTATGATTATTTTGGGGGGCGCGGCCTGAAAAGGTTGAGAACCACTGCTTTAGACGATCAGAACAAAAACGGCAAAGTGCCGTTGCATTGTCACTTTTCACTATTTTTCTGCATTTACACGGAGACGCGTCAATGATTGAACACGCTGTAGTGTGCATGCCATGTGGCTAGGTGGCGGCGACGTACCGCCAGATAGACCAGTGACGCGCATCCGTTCTACTTCCCATAACAGCCGTCGCACTTGCTTTGTTAGTGTGGTTGCCCCTGTAGGACCATATGTCGAATCGACCAGCTTTTTTTTTTAGATACGTTATATAGTTTAATGTATATAAGTTTATTCGTGAATTAATTTTCTCCATTGACTTTAATTATTATTATGTTTCTTCAAGCACTACAGTTATAAATGCACCATTTACCAAATAGGTCTAATAACTCTATAGCCCAGTTCCCCAAAAAAACATTTTCACCTCCTTGAAATATCTTCTGTCCTTTGGCCCATAACCTTAACACTGTTGGGTTGCAGGGAACCCCAGCACTGGTAGTTTACTGACCCCATGCTCAGTCATCCTCGTCCTCCACATGCGCACAGGCACGCATGCACACACACACACACACACACACACACACTTGGACTGTGTTGTAGTGCTAAGATCATCATTCAGTCCATTATATGCATCCAGCCGGTCCCTTGTGTCCTGGTCGCTTCTAGCTTCAGATCAATGCCCCTTGTCCGTAACCATGGCGATGGTACTGATCTATAACATGATGTATCTGGACTTAACAGAGATGTTAACTGTACATTCAGGGGTTTCGCACCAAATTCTGGGCCCTGGGTACTTTAACTATTGAAAAATAGCAGATATACAAGCTCACAGCGCGGCACTGCTATTTTTGAAAAATCGTGAAAAATTGTGCAAGTCTTTGAATATTTCAGTTTTTTTTTTAAACCTATGTTTCTATTTCAGTGGTGCTCAAACCTTTTCATGTGAAGGACCCACAAAATGATATGTATTTGGCCACGGACCCCCATCTCAAAATATCATCACGCTCTGGCTTCACTGTCATCACACAAACAGAATCCATTTTATGCCCATAAATGGAGTTCCCTGATCATCAATATTAAGTCCATATCTAACAGGACTTCATATGGAAATGCCCATATATGGAGGCCACTAACGGCCATTAACAAAATCAATATATGGCCAAGACAGATGGCCAAGACAGCCCATATCTGTGTGGCTGGTTCTACAGACGGGGATCTCCATGTATGGACATAAAAGGGTATGATGTCAGATGTCACATAACGAATAACTGAGTAAGCATGTTTGGGCTCTCACAGCATATCTCCATATACGGTACATGGATCTCCATATGGTACCAGGGGTCTCCATATATGGGTAACTGGTCCGATATACATCACTGGCCAGATGACCAAGAATTGGCGCGACCTCGCCCGAGGCGAGGTCACATGTCGCCCTGAGTCGTCTTACTAGTAACGTATAAGCATTATAATGCATTATATAAGTATGCTTATAATGGATTACAGACATGGGATACATCGCATTCATGTTGTCGTTACTTTTACTTAATCAGAGTATATTTCTCTCAGAACTGGACAATACAAGCGATCTGGGCTCTGCAGTCCTAAGAGATGCAGCCCACTAATTAACACTGAGGGTTTTGTGCCAGCAGCGACTGTTAGGTAGCTTTTAAGAACTAGGCTTTGAGGTCAGGAGATACAGTGTATTACTATACGTATGTCCTGTACTGTAGGCTTTGATGTCATTTCTGGGTTAGGAAAGCCAGGTCAAGTCAGCCACTATGGTGCCTGCCCAGATGTCCTGAATGCACTTGTTTTATAATGATAATCCATGACCTCACATGATACAGTACTATTATCGTCCCTGTCGGGTGGAAACTAGGGCATTAACGACTTGTGTTTTTTGCAAGTCGACCCGATTCAGTAAAAAGTTGAGTTGAAGTCGACTTTATCGTTTGATGACGTCATCACATCTCACACAAACCCCCAATTATTCTGGGGGGTCCCCAGATGATTAACTTAATGTGCAACATTGTTTTCTCACTCAACTGTAAACAAACCAACATAAAGTTTAAGAGTATAGAGGATAGCTACACATTAAATTAAACATTGTCCAAATTGTCAAATACATAGAGGCAGAAATTGTGAAAATAGCAGATCTACATGCTCACAACGCATCGCGAGGCGTTGTGAACATCTGCTATTTTCACAATAGAACCATGTTATACCAAATGTAATGTTGCACTGTAATATTGGATCATTCCGTTCTTGACAATAAGCAATCCTACTGTTTTGAATGCTGTACAGATGCACACATGGCGCAAAAATAATGATAGAAATAAATACAAAGGATTTTTTTTTCAACTTCGACTTTCGACTTTCTCTGGTGGGAGTCGACTTGTGTAATGAAGTCGACTCAGTTGACTTGTCGACTTTTTCGTTAATGCCCTAGAAAACCTCATTATGTCCAAAACTCAGACTTTTCAGGATTCAAATATTAAAGTAGCAAAAGTAGCAGATCTAAAAGCTCGAAAGGCGTCGCTTGTGGATCTGCAACTTTTGATGATTTTTGTGTGACACCGTAGTTTGATCAAGTAGGGCGTTAACTTATGATAATAAAAAAAAACACAAAAATGTAAAACATTCGGGGAGAGGTTTCTGCCCGAGCAATATATGACATAGATACAGTATACTGTATGCATGACTTAATATCTTTACAAAATATTACGGGTGGCCGTAGCTTAGTGCAGTGGTACTCCAACTTTCCGTGTCAAGGACCACCAAAATGACATGTATTTGGCTGTGGACCTCCATCTGAAGATTGGTGCAGATATACAGCATTTCTCCTGGGTTAGTCCGCGGCCAAAATACATATCAATTTGCGAGTCCTCCTCGATACGGATAAGATTTGGGAACCACTGCCCTAGTGTGGAGTGTGCTGCAGCTGCTTAGTCATCAACGTCATCAGCTGCCCGTGGCCGTGCTTTCGTCACCTCTAACGACTTTGAACATGTCGTTAACACCTTCACATTGGCCCATGGAAATCGTAAATATCTCCGCTAGGCCCGGGAGAAATCCAATGCACCGTTAAAAAGATTGATCTATAGTGGAGATTGAGCCCACTCTAGATTTATTATGGCAGCCCCTTCAAAGTCTGAGTGCTGCTGCTTCTTCACCCCATGGCTCCGACAGCGTTGAGTGGTCGCTGCCCTTAACACATGGGCGGCCAAGGTTTATAACATTTATAGCTGTTGCTGCTGCCACCATTGACTTACGCTTTGTTTTGACGTGCCTCGCAAGCTTCGTGCGTGTGCACGTGCGTGTCCAGAGAAGATTGAGGAGGATAATCCATTTGTTTACAAACGCTCGCGAAACTCGCGGTAAAGTGTCGCCGTGAAAACAATCAGCTCTCTGCTTCCATGGGGCTGTTTTCATCTCATTCTCAGATAAAGCCGTTCTTATGTTTCAAAGTAGAATCTAAAGCCATGTTAAGTCCTTCCGTGAGGGGAGAGACAGAGGGGCTTCCTGCACTGACTGGGTGACGTAATGGATTCAGGTCATGCAAAGGGAAGCTGCAGTCTCAAAAAGTTAACTGTTTGTTGCCTCGTCCGTGAACGAGATAACTTCCTGTGGCAGGGGGACACCTAGTGGCCGTAACTCGTCCCTGAACGAGTTTGGCTCCCCAAGTGTTAACCCATTCAGACCTTTGGCCGGCTCTACAAATGCCTTCCAAAACAGAACTTTTTTGCCAAGGACCCCGACATTTTTTTTATATATTGGGCCGCGGACCCCCATCAGGAAAATTGTTTAGTGCCAGGGATCCCTCGGAAGAGATTTGTATAAAGCAGGGGGTCCCCAGAGTTACTACAGGGGGTCCTCCAAATCTTTGAGTGATAGAATTTTTTTTCTCCTTTTTTATATTAACCACTTGAACCCTAGCATCCATATTCTGAGAACGTTAGCCAAAAATTTTGGAAAAGAGCTTTGTCTAGAGGGGAAAAAGAGCAGACTAAGTACAGAGTGAAAGGTCAAGTTTATCAAGTATTGTCGGTTCAAGTGGTTAAATATCTGAAAACACAAATTGACATGAATCCAAAATACACTGACAATTGTGCTGTCAAAAGATGAAACTATATGGGTTGTGGGGGTCCCTGCTTCATCTCTCTCTCAACTAAGGGGTCCTTGGCCTGAAAACGTTGAAGACCCCTGGTATAAACTGTTGAAAAAGCAGTCAGTGCTCATAAGTGTCACATCACAACACAAATAGCAATATTTAAAGCACATCGAACACAGCTTGCATCGTGGCACGAAGTGACGTGAGCTTGTACATCTGCCATTTTTGAATAGCCAAAGGTAAAATCTAAAATGACAAAGATGCTTTCCCGGTTTGAGGCCATTCCTAATGGAGCCTTAACAGGTCTGTAACTCTCAAAATGGAATGGCTGTGGAAATGTCTGTTCACTTGAACAGAGAACATGCACATGCGCGCGTACACACACAGGGGCGTCACAAGGGGGGGAAAAGTTGGACGGGGTTACTAGGGCCCAAGGTGGAGGGGCCTGAAATTATTTCCTACTATAGCTATTAAAAAATAGCAGATCTACAAGCTCACAGCTTGTAGAAAGGTTTGAGCACCACTGACATAGAAACAGGTTTTTCAAAAAGCCTTAGAAGGATTTGAAATATTCAAAGACTTCTTGTTTTTTTTTTTTAAATAGCAGATCTACAAGCTAGCTTGTAGATCTGCTATTTTTCAACAGTTAAAGCACAAAATAATGCGTAATAATGCGTTCCCATTCTAAATGGGTTAAATTCTGGGGGGCCCGCAGTGAATGGTACCCAGGGCCCAGAATTTGGTGTGACACCCCTGCACACACATGCACGCACACATGCACGCACACAGCAGGGAAGTGCTGCACAAAGAGCCGGGCCTGGTTGGGGGTTGCTGTAGCAGTGTAATGGACCTGGCTATTAGACCTGGCATCACTGCCACTGCACCGAGTGAATGCAGTACAGCAGCTAGAATAGAAACCTAGCTTTACCTGAGACTCTGGAGTTTGATTTGATAACTACTAGTTTAGATTATCATGTCAGAGAGAGAGAGAGAGAGAGAGAGAGAGGGAGAGGGAGAGGGGGGGGGGGGCATGTAAGGAGCATTCAGATTTAGTAGTAGTAAAACCAGTAAGACTCCCTAATGGGGAGATAGGCAACCGTCAGGTCGCATACACAAACTTTAGAAGGCAATGGTAGCCAATCAGGAGGTAATATGGGAAATGGGACAGGTCCATGTTGATGACATGACTTTAGAGATACTGTGTACCGCTTTGCGTGATTTTAGGGCAAAATCTGTTGGAGCAGTGTCCACAAATGTGTCTTGCAAGAATCGGCCTCATGGTGGCGCTAGAAGAGAGCCATGTGAGAAATGAGGGGTGGTTTGGCAGTCAAGGAGTGTGTGCAGATTTTGGCATGGATCGGGACTACGGTGGCGGAGATATGAGAAGGGCAAAAGTGTGACGTGTGACTGACTGACAGACAGACAGACTGACTGACAGCCGGTGGAGGTTTTGATAGTAACTGCGACCTGACGGTCGCAATGACCAATACCTCAATACCTCAATACATAAATTCTATGTTACTATAGTCCAAATGTATTATACATTTTACTTGAGTGTGCACTGAATGGCAATATGTGTGTTGTAATGGTAATGTAAATCTGCAAAGTAACCATAGTCTTAACTAAAGTTGTCAAATAATAACTGTAATGGAGTAAAGTGTGCTAATAAGTTCAGTACTTGAGTAAATGTACATGGTTACTTCCACCACTTCCCTCACAGTGTGAATCATAAAAGGTGTTGTGTCCAAGGGTGCTGTGAGATAATTTGATAATATTTGGAATTTATCAATATCACTACATCAATATCACTTCACTATGCTTAGTAAAACAGACCTGATTTGCACTGTACTTGATGAGTTCTTTTTTCCATACGACAACTCTCTTCACCAAAAATAGACGATCTACAAGCTCACAACGTGTCACCCCCCCCCCCCCCCCCCTCAAGTGGTTAAACATGAAGTATAATGTTATTTTCAGTCAGTTCTGATGGAAAGGGATATTTCTCCAATATGATCAGATTCTAAAAATGAACAGTGTAATTCAGGGGTGCAGTGAATGAAAAGGTTATTTACAGGGGTGTCCTGAGTCAAAAAAGTTTGAAAAGCACTGTGTTAATGGACCACAAGGACAAGTAGAAGAAATGAGTGTTGCCTCCTCCTACGTTCAGAAATTAGAGATATTAGAGAGAGAGAGAGAGAGAGAGAGAGAGAGAGAGAGAGAGAGAGAGAGAGAGAGAGAGAGAGAGAGAGAGAGAGAGAGAGAGAGAGAGAGAGAGAGAGAGAGAGAGAGAGAGAAATTTAGAATAGGGTTTCCTACCCAGGCAGGAAACTTTCCAGTCATTTTGTTCAAAACAGGCCTTTTTGTTTGTAGCCATTTTTGTATGTAAAAGTATCAGTTCTGGCACTGTTTAGGCACCGCTTTAAAAAATAACAGTTTGTCAGCAGGTTTAGCACAACCATTGTTCAAATCGTCCTTGGCAAAAGAAAAGGAGAATATCGGTTCTGGCACTGTTTAACTCATTTTGTGCCCGCGATTTTCGGTCGCAATGATGTCCAGAGTGCCTCACGCAGGCTCCATCCGCTTGCACTCTCTTATTTTGAAGGCCAGAAGTGCCACAGCGTGATCACTTCCGGTCTGACGTCATCGGGTCGTGCGCCGGAATCGACCGTTGTTTACGTGGTGCCATGCTGGATTGCATCAGAGCGTTTATACATGTGTTATATAAGCGAGCATCTGCCTCCATCTTCGCTTCTAAAGTGTAGTTTTGAGATAATGGACATTAAAGATGAGATCCCCCGTCCACCTCAATGTTATGGGATGACTATTGTGTGCTCGTGGAGCCGTGATGATGACAAATCAGCGCGGATTTTCGTCTCCGGACATCCGGCCATTCTACTCGGTAATGTACTCAACGTTACAGTAATTTATTACTTTTTGCGCGACATCACGCATTCGGCACTGTAAGTACTCTAGTACTTATTGCGTGACATCACGCAAATGGCACTAGATGAGTTAAGCACTGACACTGGTTTAAAAATACCGGTTTAGCACCGGTATCGGATCAAACCCAATCGATATCCATTAGGACCAAGGCTTGTTCCTCAACAGAGGGGCGTGTGTGTGTGTGTGTGTGTGTGTGTGTGTGTGTGTGTGTGTGTGTGTGTGTGTGTGTGTGTGTGTGTGTGTGTGTGTGTGTGTGTGTGTGTGTGTGTGTGTGTGTGTGTGTGTGTGTGTGTTTGTGAAGATGATAAGAGCCAAGAGGTCTCATCTATTCAGCATGTCGAACATCATTCTCTGACACACACTCCTCTCTTTTGTTCTCCGTTCATTGACAGCAACACAAAGGACTGTGGAATCCATACAAGTCCATCTCATCCAATCCTCCCACCTCCTCCTTGAAAAACGGATGTTAAAATAAAAATAATGTTTCGGAAATATTTTATAAAAAGAAATTAAGCTTTGTGTGTTTCTTTTCAAAAATTACCACAAATAGCATAACATAATGATAAAATAATCATTTTGGCCGTTGTCAGGCTGACTTTGTTTACATCCATCTTCTATTCTTTTATATGGAATCCATATAAAAGAATAGAAGAGGGATGTAAACAAAGTCAGCCTGACAACGGCCAAAATGAAAAAGTTGACTATAGCTCCTTTAACTGGTTTGGCAGAAAGTGTGGAGTTAGGAGGTTTTGTCCCAAGCACTTTTTACTACTTTCCATTGGTTCAATATAATTTTAACCAACAATCAGATGTAAAGGGTGTTCAATAACCCTGATTTATGCCAAAAAAATCAAAAACCTAAAAAATTGAGGTTTTGGCCAGACAGTGACGATATAATATATCCTGCCCAACATGTGTCCTCCAACCAGTGCAGGTCTAATTTTTACCCCTTGCACCCCATTAAGTTCCCAAACTGGGGGTCCCCAGATGATTATCTTAATAATGTGTAACATAATTTTCTCACTCAACATTAAACAAACCTTACAGTATGAGTATATATTATACAGGCTATATATACATTTCTAAAGTTACAATTGAATGACTTTTTAAGAATAATTAGTGAAATATTCCATAAGAAATTGGCAAACATTGTGAAATTGGCCCCAATCTACGAGCTCACGGTGCCTTGCAGTGCATGCGAGGCGTTGTGAACTTGTAGTTCGGTTATTTTCACAATATTTATCTGTGGAGGCAAACTAAATGTAATACCTACAATACTAAGTACTTATCAGTTGTCAGGGTGTGGGGGTCCCCAGTTCAAATATGATTATTTTGGGGGGTTGCGGCCTGACAAGTTTGTTAACCCTTGGTGTAATATAACAAATGATCCCGTGCCAATTTTGCACGTGCGGGGATATGTTTGTCTTAAGATCTGTTTAACCACTTTAAACTAATTTAGTGGCAGTAACATTAGCGTTTTCTCGCCCTCAGTTGATTCTTCATAATATCCGAGTCAAACCACCGGAATATTTTTTTATTTTATTTTTGGAACACAGTTCTTATTTGACACAATATAAAAAAAAAGTCTATGGGAATTCACTGGAATGGGGGAAAACAACGCAAACCAGATAGGATATCGTCATTGTCGTGTGAAAAAATGTCCAAAACTGTTCATTTGCATTTATCATTTTAAAAATAGTGAAAACAGCCGATCTACAAGCACACAACGCCTCGCAACGCGAGACGTTGTGTGCTTGTAGATCTGCTGTTTTCACTACTTTTGTACGAAGGCCTTGTATAATGATGAAGCAGGGCTTTACTTTGCGAGAGAACTTACAAATTTGAAACTTGGAGATACGAGGTTTCCACCCGACAACGACGATATGTAAATGATGTCAGACTTCGGTTCTCTATTTGAACATAAATGGTAAATGGTGCATTTATGTAGCGTTTTTATCCAAAGCGCTTTACAGAGATTGTGCATTACATTCACCCATTCACGCACACATTCATATACCAGTGGCGGAGGAAACCATGCAAGGCACCAACCTACTCACCGGGAGCAATGTGGGGTTCAGAGTCTTGCCCAAGGACCCTTCGACATTAACTCAGGAGGAGCCCGGATTCGAACTGGGAACCCTTCGGGAACCCTTCGTGCTCTAATAACGATTTCTCTACCCCTGAGCTATGCCGCCCCACATACATAAAATAGCCAATCTACAAGCTCAAATTGATAGATTAAATGGATTAGTTTGATTAACTTCTGCACCCACAGATAATATCAGATTATTTGTGTCGTCAGAGGTCCCCATTAGTACTGTAGCTTAATGTCCATTCATTCACAGATGTTCAAGTGAAACTGAATCCAATATGTATTTTTTTATGGTTATGAATGTACAGTATGGCTGCTAATGCGTGGAGTCAGCGCTCTTGTGAATAAATCCGCATATTAATTCCTATTAATAATTGTGTGTGTGTGTGTGTGTGTGTGTGTGTGTGTGTGTGTGTGTGTGTGTGTGTGTGTGTGTGTGTGTGTGTGTGTGTGTGTGTGTGTGTGTGTGTGTGTGTGTGTGTGCGTGCGTGCGTGCGTTCTATATTAATATACTGTACTTGCTATGGCCAGATGCCAACACGTATAGTAGACATTGAGAAGGAGGGGATGGGTATAGGGTTCGAGAAGACTCCGGGAGGAGGAGTGTGATTACATTTCATGAGCGTGTCTAATCAGGGATGTACTGTGCTGGCTGTGCTGTCCTGTTTAACCGCAGGTCTGCTCGCACCCTTTCTTAAAACCCATTCAGAACGGGTACACAATTATTGTGTATCATTATTTTATGCTTTAACTATTGAAAAATAGCAGATATACAAGCTCACAGCGCGGCACCGAGTGCCGCGCTGCGAGCTTGTAGATCTGCTATTTTTCATATATCGTGAAAATTCGAATTTTGACACGATTCTATAAGTGTCTTTTGAATCCTTCATGTTTCTACAGTATGTCAGCAATCTGGCCAGCCACCGTCAAAGAAAAGGTCCTTTTCATTTAAATGGAGCTCAGTTAGTCTGTTATTGAGAGACTACCATGTCAGTGGTTCTCAAACCTTTTCATTTGAAGGACCCCCAAAATGATACGTATTTGGCCACGGACCCCCATCTCAAAATATTTAGTTCCAGGGACCACCCAGAAGCAAAATTTAGAGTTACAAACGTTCGCTTTGAAAATACATATATTCAAAGATTTGCACCCGTTTTCACGACTTTTTCAAAAATAGCAGATCTGCAAGCTCGCAGCGCGGCACTCGGTGCCGCGCTGTGAGCTTGTATATCTGCTATTTTTCCACTGGTTAAAGCATTCAATAATTCTAGGCCTAAATGGGTTTTAACGACTCAACTGATTTTAATGTGATTAAAACACAATGTGACGGAGAGAGCGGTGGGTGTTCTAAACCTCACACAGGGATGTCGCTCTGGGTCAGGGCGGTGGCGTCACATAAAAATGTACTCACTTGGGGGCTGGGAGTGGCTGATTTACATTGCCAGGAGTGTCAGAGGGTGTGGCGATTGCATGTTGTTTATTTTGTTTTGTTGTAAAGCGACTGAGTACTGAATAGTCCAGTCATTTTAGGCCAAAATTAGGCTAAACCTAAAACAAATTGCAATAGTAGCAAACTCAACTGATTCTGTATCCTCATTATGTCCTTAGTGAGGGAAAAAAAGTCCCAAGGAATCCCATCAGGGGAAAGTTTTGAAAACGACCTACCTACCTTCACTTACTATACACTACACTATAAAGGAAAATATGACTCCGAAAATATCTGCTTTAAATGGGATGTGAGGGGTCAAACTAGGGGTTTTTAATTATTCTGAATCCATTGCAAGCATTTGTTTTGCATGAAAAACATTCCTTGGGCTAAAAACGGACCCCAAAAGACTGTGAAAATTGATGACTCATCACTAAACCATCGTTTTGAGGGGCCATTTCTTAAGTGAAGGTAGGTAGGTCGTTTTCAAAACTTTCCCCTGATGGGATTCCTTGGGACTTTTTTTCCCTCACTAAGGACATAATGAGGATACAGAATCAGTTGAGTTTGCTACTATTGCAATTTGTTTTAGGTTTTTTCAAATAATGACTGGACTAGAAAAGCAGTATATAAATTCAATGTATTATCATTTTTATTATTATGGGCACAAAGCTACCATGATGTCTTGACACAATTTTACTGTTATTTGCAAATAACTCTAGGAGGATGAGTCAGTGAATGAATGAATGAATGAATGAATGAATGAATGAATGAATGAATATGACTTCAATCACGATTATTTCAAACTTTTGATCAAGCCCTAGGACAGGGGTGGGCAACTTTGATGATGGAGAGGGCCACTATATTTCCAACTTCACTCCAGAGGGCCACATTGCATATTGCTACGTCCTACTACTTTGTCATGTTCGTATGTCATGTCAAAAATAGCATAGTATGTCAAAAATAAGCTGAAAGCGCGTCGCTGCGACACGTTTTGAGCTTGTAGATCTGCTGCTTTTGCTTCTTTTGAATTGGAATCCTGAATTATTTTTTTTATTTATTTTAATAGGAATCCTGACTTTATACAAATATGTTGGACATAAAAATACATTTTAATACTACTATACTAGTCATTAAGCTACTAATATAGACTTGAGTAAAATTCAAGCGGGTCATGTTTGGAATTATAACAGCTGAAATCAATAATGATTGTTTTGATATTAACTGCTGGGGGCCGCATTAAGTGAAGGTGGGGGCCGCATGTGGCCCCCGGGCCGCCAGTTGCCCATGTATGCCCTAGGATGAGCAGAGAACATAATCTAAACATATCTTTCCAGTATGGGCACATTACTCCCTAGAAGCTCCAACATGTGTTCTATACAGTAAGCAAGATTCAAGTTATTTAAATTTAAACAGCATAGCAGTTTAGACATTTTAGTTTTTAATTATTATTTTTTGGAAATTAAGCCCTGCTTCATCATACAAGACTGCTGCACAAAACTATTGAAAATAGCAGATGCACAAGCACACAGGCATTTTGTGCTTATCGGCAATTTTCACTACTCCAAATCGTTTTTTAAATGATAAATACAAAACGAACGGTTTTGGACGATATTTAAAATTCCACTTTAGAGCCAGAAGCAGCAGGGCCAGGCCTTTCTACGTCAGCTCTTGTTTTTCGCAGAGATCACAGGAATTCTGAGAAAGACGGAGGCCACCCAGAAACATAGATAGATAGATAGATAGATAGATAGATATATAGATAGATAGATACCTTTATTATCCCAAGGCCATCAAGCCTGGGATGGATCGGCCAAGTGTAGAGTAAGGCTGTCACGATTATGACATTTTACATGACGATTAATTGTCACTCAAATAATTGTGATTAACGATTTAATTGTGTATTTTTCGTTGACAATTAAATTTCTCTTTGGCTTGTAGGCTTTTATATGACACATAACTTAAATATACAAAGAAATTACTGACATATTTGACAACGTTATACTTAACAAAGAACATTGACAGTGGAAATAGCCGGAAAATAGTCGCGATGCGACACCTTGTGAGCTTGGGGATCTGCTATTTCGACTACTTTTTGAAAGAGTTTGAAACTATATTTACATTTCTCAACATGGAAACGATTATGAAGATTACACAAAATAATTGCGATTACCTCAAATAATTGCGATTAGACGATTATGTAACAATTGTGACAGCCCTAGTGTTGAGGAACTAAACCATTTCACTCTGTCCCGGGAAATATGAGCGGCATCATGAAACAACAACGAGAAGCAGGACGAATCCATTGACTGACACATGTCCCACCAAATTCTGGGCCCTGGGTACAAGGATTAACTGCTGGCTTTTGTGCTTTAACTATTGAAAAATAGCAGATATACAAGCTCACAGCGTGGCACCCAGTGCCACGCTGCGAGCTTGTAGATTTGCTATTTTTGAAAAATCGTGAAAAAGTCTTTGAATATTTTAAATCCTTCTGAGTTTTTTTTGAAAAACCTATGTTTCTATGTCAGTGGTGCTCAAACTGTCTGTATTGTGTGTATTTGGCCACGGACCCCCATCTCAAAATATTTAGTTCCAGGGACTTAAAAAAATACATATATGCAAAGATTTGCACACATTTTCACGACTTTTCAAAAATAGCTGATCTACAAGCTTGCAGCGTGGCACTCGGTGCCGCGCTGCGAGCTTGTATATCTGCTATTTTTCAATAGCTAAAGTATAAAATAATTAAGGCCCCTCCACCTTGGGCCCTAGTAACTCAGTCCCACTCTCTCCCCCCCCCCCCCCCCCCCCTTGTGACGCCCCTGCATGTCAGACGCTTTCACTGTCACTGCTCCTGAGGGGGGAAACAGCAGGGGAGTTATGCCTTCTCAGCTGTGTGTGTGTGTGTGTGTGTGTGTGTGTGTGTGTGTGTGTGTGTGTGTGTGTGTGTGTGTGTGTGTGTGTGTGTGTGTGTGTGTGTGTGTGTGTGTGTGTGTGTGTGGAATATACAGTGGTGGGCAAAGTACTCAAACCCCAGTATTCAAAGTATAGATATACTCTGGTCGTAAGCTTGTAGATTGTAGCTATTTTCGGCGAATGTTCTCCGAGAATATGGATACTAGGGTTCAAGTGGTTAAAGTAAAAAAAAAAAAAAAAAGTTCCTATCCCGTAAAGACTTGGCTGTTGAAGTAAAAATCCCATTTTGCTACAGAGAAATAAGGGACACAGAGAGAGAATACAAAGAAAAAAAGAAGAAGATGGCTTCCATGCTATCTTCTAAAGTGGGCCATTCTTCTTCTTTAGTCCTGCAAAGTTGATAAGGCAATGCTTTTCAATGATACATGCCCCTCTTCTAGCGCCACCATGAGGTTGCGGCCCTGACGGTCGCTTATCTCCCGATTAGGGAGTCTTACTGGTCTTAGTTTTTGTTCTTCCAAGCCAAATGTGTCTGAGGTTGTGTGCATGTTGTGTGTGCATAGGCTTTGCAAGCAGATGCAGGTCACATGCTTGCAGGTACTATAACTGCATGCCTACTACTACAGTAGGTGCATGTGTTGTTGCATGTATAGCGTGTAAGTACAAACTAAACACAGCACGCATACCACTAGCATTTGATTTAATCCATCGTCATGCAGTCCTATTCAATTGTGTGTGTGTGTGACTGTGTGTGTGTGTGTGTGTGTGTGTGTGTGTGTGTGTGTGTGTGTGTGTGTGTGTGTGTGTGTGTGTGTGTGTGTGTGTGTGTGTGTGTACTATATTAATATACTGTACTGGCTATGGCCAGATGCCAACACGTATAGTAGAAATTGAGAAGGAGGGGATGGGTATAGGGTTCGAGTTATTCCTGATTTACGGAAGTCTTAGCTGTGTGCATGCATGCACGTGTGCATACTGTACTGTACTGTACAGTACTGTACAGTACTGTACTGTACTGTACTGTACTGTACTGTACTGTACTGTACTGTACTGTACTGTACTGTATGTGCCGGGGTCTGGTTGGGAGCAGTGGTGGATGAAGCACTCACATGTTTTACGTAAAAGTATCAATACCCTATTGTACAAAATAGTCTGTTACAAGTACAAGTCTGGTATTAAAAATGTACTTGCGAGTAAACGTACAGTATTGAAATTTTAAAATATGCCCCACTAAAGTAAAACACACCTCAAAATTGTACAGTTCTTGAGTCAATGTACTTAGTTATTTTACACCACTGCGTGCATGCTATACTGTATGTGCTTGAGTCTGGTTGGGAGTGTTAGGCTTCCCAGGGACCAGGGCTCTGCGGTCTCTCCTCTGCCCACATCACATCAGTCTCTCTGCTCCTGGGTGGGGTTCAGAGGACACTGCCTGTAGTGCAGGGCTTTTCAGCGTGGGTGACGGGGCACCCTGGGCTGACAGGGCACCCTGGGGTGCAGCGAGATCATTTGATAATATTTGGAATTTATTTGGACACTTGAAAAAATATTTAGTATCATTTTAAAGTTGAAGTACAAAGTTATTTTCAGTCAGTTCTCACCAAAATGGCTATTATCCCAACGAGCCAGAAACCTCGTATCTCCAAGTTTCAAATGTGTACGTCTTTTTCGTAAAGCAAAGCCCTGCTTCATCATGCAAGACTGTCGCACAAAACTAGTGAAAACAGCCGATCTACGCTTGTAGATCTGCTGTTTTCACTAGTTTAGTACATTTTATAGATGATAAATACAAAACGAATGGTTTTGGACATACAAGGTTTCCACCCGACAACGACGATATGCTATAAATATAAGGTGCTGGGAGTGAAAATTATAATGTAGGGGCTGAAATTGATATGTATTTTATTTGGCCGTGGACTAAGGCTGGGCGATATTAGTAAAACTTTCAATATTTGATAACGTTGTTGAATACTACGATATCGATATTACTCACGATATTAGTAAAAGCCATTACATTATATAGTTTTGAATGTTTTTCTGCTTTAGGTCCACTGCCTGCCTAACCCAGATAATGAATAGCATATCCATGCATGCACACTGCATGGTACACACAGAATAAAGAAATTAAATGCCTTATTTCCATTTTCCAACAATGGTTTTATTGAAATAACCACAGCTGGTTACAGATGGACTGCTTTTTTGCATGTGCTACATGCATGCATAATGTGAAATAAAAAAAATAGTTGATCATTGCCAGACCACACCTCATTTTAATGTTACTAGCCCTTACCCGTTCAAAGATATGAGCTCCAAAATGATGTGCAGTGTGTGGGTTATGGGATGTGCACTGTGCATACAGTATATGAGGGATGGAAAGTAACTTTAACTGGTGCTTGCATGATAATATGTAGGAGCATCAATGTAAGAAATGCCCGTTTCGTTTAATGGCTAACCCCCCCCCCCCCCCCCCCGCCCGCCCGCCCGCCCGCCCGCCTGCCCGCCTGCACACACACACACACTCCCCCCCCCCCCCCCCCCCCCCCCCCCCCGTGTGTGTGTGTGTGTGTGTGTGTGTGTGTGTGGGTTTGTGTGTGATTGTGCGTGGCCTGAACAACAGCGGCCCTCCCTTAACATGTGTGGTCACAAAAGGTACTGTAGGCTAAATAGATATAGATACACCAACTTTTGACAACTCACGTAACTGAGTGTGATGCGCTGAGGGAGGGAGCTAGAGAGAGGGTGTGTGTGTGTGGGGGGGGGGGTCTCTCCTTTTTTTGTGCACGGTAAAACCCAGAGGGTTAATTTAACATGGTAAAAAAATGACCTGGAAGGGTCCATTTATGTGAGAACTGAACACTCTAGATTTGACTCGATGGATCCTATGGATGCTGAGACCAGGGTTTTTATTCAGTGCAGTGCATGCTGGCTGCTTCTATGACTGGCTTTGCGTATAATGTATGTATGTTTGTAAGGCATGTATGTATGTAGCACAGACACTTGTATCTGATCAGCAACTGATTACAAGTAATATGGCTGCATAAGGCAATATAGGTAGTCAGTAATAAGGCAGCATAAGGCAGTAATAAGGGAGCCTATGACAGCCAGGAGTCAGTATTAAGGCCCCGCCCTTTAATGCAAACCCCATTATACCTGTTGTCATTGGACCCGTTTTGACCATCTGTTTGCCCGTGTCCATTTATACCCATATATGGAGATATCTGTCTGTCTGCGTCTTTTTTATGCCCATATATGGAGATCTCTGTATCTGTCTATCGGGCGGCCGAACGTCTAGTTGGGGACCGGCCTACTCAGCGAATGAATGCCCCACCCATTAATGCAAACTCCATTATACCTGTTGTCATAGGACCCGTTTTGACCATCTGTTTGCCTGTGTCCATTTATGCCCACAATGGAGATATCTGCATCTGTCTGTCTGTCTGTCTGCGTCCATTTTATGTCCATATATGGAGATCACTGCAGATACAGTTCTGGGTCCATGTTATGCCCATATATACCCATATATGGAGATATCTGTCTATCTGCGTCCATTTTATGCCCATATATGGAGATATCTGTATCTGTCTGTCTGTTTCACTTTTATGCCCGTATATGGAGATCTTTGTGATTCTGCGTCCATTTTATGCCCATATATGCCCATATATGGAGATATCTGTTTATCTGCGTCCATTTTATGCCCATATATGAGATCTCTGTCGCTTTTTGTTTGTTTCTTCTTTAAGTAGTAGAATAAGCAGCCTGCTTAAATCTGCATCATTTAAATCATCCTCCCAGCCCCACGCTTTGTTGCTTGTCTTATGTTTGTCTTTGTCTCTTTTATTTTCTTTTTCTTTTTTGGAGCGGGAGAGTTCAGCTTGAGTTTTTTTGGAGAACTTGTTTTTTGTCAGTCTTGTGCTGTTGATTTAGCTTGTCTTATGTTTGTCTCCTCCGTCTGCACCTCTCTGCATCATCGATGTCCTACCAGTCACACTCTTTGTTGCTTGTCTTATGTTTGTCTCCTTCTCCATCTGCTGATGACATTCAATACGTAACCATGGCATTTTTTGTTGACTCATGTGGCGTACGTGATGTCAGAGCCTTTTATGAAGTGATGTCACAATGAGTCAGCGCTTGCGCCGATTTCCTCCGGAACAGCCTAATGTCAACAATCAGCTCCGCATAAGGAGATTCCGAATGTTTCACGCCGGTTTTGGAAAACCAAGCATTGGGTCAGGTCGAGCCCCGGCACTGCACTCCGCGCCGCGGCGTGGAACGCGCGTGCCAAATCTGTTATGCCCATATACTCTATCGGCGTCCATTGTATGCCCATATGCCCATATATGGAGATCTCTGTATCTGTCTGTGTCCCTTTTATGCCCATACACGGAGATATCTGTCTATATGCGTGCATTTTTTGTTGGCTCGTGGCATACGTGATGTCAGAGCCTTTTATGAATTGACGTCACAATGAGTCAGCGCTTGCGCCGATTTCCTCCGGAACAGCCTAATGTCAACAATCAGCTCTGCATAAGGAGACTCCGAACGTTTTGGGCCGGTTTCGGAAAACCGCGCATCGGGTCGGGTCGAGGCCCGGCACTGCACTCTGCGCCGCAACATGGAACACGCGTGCCGAATCTTAAGCCGGTGGGACGAACGGTTCTCGAGATACGCAGATTACATACAGACAGACAGACAGACAGACACACACGCAGAGATTTGTCACATTTATAGATAGATAAGGCATTAGGGAGTCATTAATAAGACTGCATAAGGAGGTAGGTAGTAATTAAAAGGAAGTATAGAGTCATTAATACGACCGCATATTCCATAAGGCAGTAGGTAGTCAGTAGCAGAATAAGGCAGTAGGTAGTCAGTAATAAGGCAAAATAAGGCATTAATCACCCCAAAATAAAAACAATCACACCCAGTGTAAAGTGAGCAGTGCCTTTTATGAGTTCATTTCATTAAAGGGATCCCTGGCTAATACGACAAATATGCCTTAATACATTATAATTGTCCTCTATAACTACAATGTAAAATTAAAAACACTAATATTGTAATTCTTATATAAATAGCTAATCTTTCACTCAATAGAGGAAATGCCCGTCACAAGTTGATGTCATAAAACCATGTGTGGTCTATCCCTATGGAATGTATGGCATGCATGTGAAAATAAAAACAAACGTAATACTTCCTATGGTTAATATGAGCATTAAATCAATATTTTTTATGTGTGTGTTTTTTCTTTTTCTTTTGCACATGCATGCCATAAATTCCATAGGGAATTGAGTGAAAGATTAGCTATTTCTAGAAGAAATACAATATTTAAGGTGTTTTTCATTTTACATTGTAGTTATAGAAGACAATTATAATGTATTAAGGCATATTTGTCGTATTGGCCAGGGATCCTTTTAAACCTCCCGCAAAGCTTGGCCAATGCCTAGCTTTGCGGACAGACATACTATTCATGGGTTGCATTTGTAGTCCTAAACGGGCCATATTGAGGACCAACACAGGTGTTCAATGTGTCTGATAGCCATAGAACCAATGTTCTACATTAATCAAAACACCTGTGTTGGTCCTCAAAATGGTGGTAGCTGGTGTAGGACTACAAATGCAACCCATGAATACAAACAACACCATTAGTCAGCACTTTCTCTAGGTCGTCCTCAGACCATGGCGTCAGTTCAGAAAAAGCTAAGGTATGGCAACATGACTGGTGCCTTCGCGCGCAAGACACCAGTCATGTTGCCATACCTTAGTACATTTAATTTTTTCCCTGTTTCTACGGTTTCTTGGGCTGGATATGGCAGCCAGGAACGGTTGTTCAAGTGCAGCTAAACTTGGCATGTTAGTAAACGTGCCACAATTAACTTCTGTGCCAGATGCCAAAATGGCTCCAAGGTAGCTGTGCCGAGATTTTGTATGTTTTTCTTTACTATGCAATGAAAAAAAATGATTTTTTTTTTATAATTTTTTTCCCCACAGAAACAGACACAGTTGTTGTGATTCAGTGGCAAAAAGAATTTTGTCAATCGGACAAATGGTTCCAGAGATAGAGCTGTTTGAATGAAAAAAAGTGTCCATCCACTAGAATGGACACACATGAACACACATTTTCTCAATCAGCTAAACGAGGGAGCGAACACACAAACAGAGAAAAGCATCTCTCTGATCTCAGGTCATTTTGACATCTTTAAAACAAAAAAAAAATTTTTTTTTTCTATGTAAAAAACACAAAAACCGTCATAAGCCGTCATTGGCACACAGGGCTATTGGAAAAAAACCGTCATAAGCCGTCATTGGCACAGAATGAGTTTTGCATTGCACCTGTGCAGCTGACCTGCGGAACCTGGGAATATACCTTTTTGTCAAGATGGGGAGAATAAAAGTGTGGGGAATATAATTATATTACCTTGTTAAAGTGACCATTTTGTTAAATTTTGCATTTGTAGTTATTTTACTGTAATTTAACAACACAATAACCAGCAAAGATATACATAAGAGACATTCATGGATTTATTTTATTTTCCCCCCTGAACCCAGGGTATGGCACCTGCATACCCCTGCCATACCCAATTGACGCCCCTGCCTCAGACGAGACTTCCATTGTCGCTTCCAGTCATCCCGGTTCTCCATACATCTGGCCAGTTCGTTGGTGCTTTGCGCTCCTGTGTCTTTCTTTATGTTAGTGTGGGACGTCCTCGTGACCGGTGCCCATGTGTTGGTTCCCACAGCACCAGTTTACTGGCTGGCAGCTCTTGGTGTCTTTGGCAGTGTCCTGCAAGTCTCATTCTCCTGGCTGCTATTTTATTGCTCAGATGTTAGTCAAAGAAACCTATACAGTAGTTACCCCACAAACTAGCTGTGTCCTATCTGAGTCACTGCCATTAATGGAAACGAGCTGTTCCCTATATCGTAAAGAAAGTCACTGAGCCATTTAATCACGTCAGCTGCCCAAACCATACTACTGTATACCCGAGCCTGTCAAAAGCTTTGGAGATAATTTACTTTTGGTTACTCTCTGGTTAAGTTTAGACAGATTTCTGCGAGGTAAGGGTTCGGGTAAGACTAGGTCCATTCCCACTGGGCCAGATAACAGATAAAAAAAGCTCTTTCTCCAGATATTTTTCCATTCAAAGTGGATGGTAGGTACAGATAAAAAAAATATCTACCACAGATAAAAGTATCTGTGGCAAATATCTGTGGTAGATATATTTTTTTATCTGTATCTACCATCCACTTTGAATGGAAAAATATCTGGAGAAGTGGGAATGGACCTTTAGACATGGTTTCCCTGATCACTGAGTTGCGTTAAGTTGCCTTGCATTGTGTTGCATCATTCACATTTTGCAGGCTAACAACAGGGTATATACCTTAGATCCACTGTTGATTCATTACTAGGGATGGGACGATAAGCGATATTATCGTTTATCGTGATAAAAAACACTCACGATAATCGTATTGTGGAGATTTAATTTATCGTGATATCGTCCTCCGTCATGCACTGGGATCAATTGACCTTTTTTTGCCGAGCTGCATATCCGGTACCACTTAAAAAAGGTACTTATATGTACTTGATACAGTCTTTTTCTCACTCTTTATCAAATGTCTTTGCCAAAAAATAGCCGATCTACAAGCTCACAACACGCCGCGTTGCGACGCGTTGTGAGCTTGTAGATCTGCTATTTTTTTGGAAAATGTTCTGCCCCAGGATAATGGATGTTGATCGCGATAATATCGTAAATCGCGATTTCTTTTGGCACAATAATCGTCATAAGACATTTTCATATCGTCCCATCCCTATTCATTACCACAACACAATCAGTCAGACTCTCTCTCTCTCTCTCTCTCTCTTTCTCTCTCTCTCTTCTATACTGTATACAGTAATCATTATGTTCCCTCCCATGAGCCTTTGTTCCCTGTATAGCCCATACAGTGATAGCCTGTATACTTTGTGCATCACCATTAGCTGAGGTGCCACAGTGCATGCCACTACACTTTAAAGCAAGCCAAATCTAATCTCACTCCCTCCCTCCCTCTCCCTCTCCATCTCTCTCTCTCTCTCTCTCTCTCTCTCTCTCTCTGTCTCTCTCCCTCCCTCTGTCTCTCTTCATCAGGTTATTGCTATTTTTCTCACTCCCGTTGTGTGCCGAGTCGCCAAACACTACCGTCGCCTGAACGCTCATTGCTTTCCAGGTAAGTCTCGCTCTCTCTCTCTCTCTCTCTCTCTCTCTCTCTCTCTCTCTCTCTCTCTCTCTCTCTCTTTTTCTCTCTTTCTTTCTCCTCTCTCGCTCTCTCCAAATCTCCCATTCTTTTAATTCATCCCTATCGCTCTCTCTTTACCATTCCGTCTCTCTTTCTCTCTCTCCCCAAGTCTCCCGTTCTTTTCATTCATACTCTGTGTCTCTCTCTCTCCTTGCTGTAAAATAGCTGCGTCACTGTGTCAGCTTCTCTGGCATTCAGAGAAAACTCTTCCTCATAGCACTGAAAACATGAACGTCCACAGTAGCTCTCTCTCCATCCTTCTCTCCTTGCTCTCTCTCTCTCTCTCTCTCTCTCTCTCTCTCTCTCTCTCTCTCTCTCTCTCTCTCTCTCTCTGTCAACCTCCGTGACATGTTGAAGAAAGTGTGTGTGTGTGTGTGTGTGTGTGTGTGTGTGTGTGTGTGTGTGTGTGTGTGTGTGTGTGTGTGTGTGTGTGTGTGTGTGTGTGTGTGTGTGTGTTTTTTGCCTCATGACAGATGCTTGTAGCATCGTGTTTTGAAGATTTCTGATTCCATGAGTTGAAGAGGAAACGTGTGTGTGTGTGTGTGTGTGTGTGTGTGTGTGTGTGTGTGTGTGTGTGTGTGTGTGTGTGTGTGTGTGTGTGTGTGTGTGTGTGTGTGTGTGTGTTTGTGTGCTTGTTTTTATTACTTTATGTCCCCACAAAGATAGTAGAATTGGAGAAATAGACATTGTGGGGACTGTGTGTGTTGGTTTGTCACGATACTGGATTTCTAACTTCGATACGATATTTAGAAAAATGTCGATATTCGATACCATTTTCGATTCCAGTTCAATTTTCTTTTCTTTTCTTTTCTTTTTTTAAATAAAAATACAGAACTTCTTGAGGTAGATGGTACAGCACTTGGTAAAGGCCTGCCTAGAAATCGATACTTTTCGATAAATCAATGTTTCTTTTCACACTAGTGTGTGTGTGTGTGTGTGTGTGTGTGTGTGTTTGTGTGTGTGTGTGTGTGTCATTATATTCATATTCCAGATGCTATTACCTCATAACATCATAGACTACAACATTGCTTAGCTGTGTGGACGTACAGTGTAGAGTTGTGGGTTCACATTCATTTTCAGTTCATTTGAAAGGAGGTTGTTGTTCTGGTCATCTTCAGCTCTGATAGGGCCTCGGCTCGCACACTGTAGTTCCTTTGAAGGGGTCAGCAGCACAAGCCATCTGTCTACGCTAGGGCAAGCCTAGACCAATGGTTCCCATAACCTTTCAGGCTGCGAAACCCCCAATATTTCAACTGGGGACCTCGATCCCCACCCCGCACTTGGAACAATAGGAGTTGAGGCATTATATTTAGTGTTGACTCGGTTCCACAGATAATATTGTGAAAATAGACAATCTACAAGCCGATCACAATGTCTCACAATGCAAGGCGTTTTTTTACCCATTTCTTAAAGCAGTGGTTCTCAACCTTTTCAGGCCGCGACCCCCAAAATAATCATATTTTAACTGGGGACCCCCCCCCCACCCTGACGAGGACTAACAGTTGAGGAATTACATTTTGTATAACATGGTTCTATTGTGAAAATGGCCGATCTACATGCTCACAACGCCTCGCAAAACGCGAGGCGTTGTGAGCATGTAGATCGGCTATTTTCACAATTTCTGCCTCTAATATTTGACAATTTGGCCAATGTTTAATTTGTCATTTTAGAGGCATTAAAAAGTCATACATTTTCACTTTAGAAATGTGCATATATACTTAAACTTTATGTTGGTCTGTTTACTGTTGAGTGAGAAAACAACATTGCACATTAGGTTAATCTTCTGGGGACCCCCAAAAATAATTTGGCGACCCCCCTGGGGGTCCCGACCCACAGGTTGAGAACCACAGTTTGTTGGTTACTTTTGAAGTGGTCTTATTATCACTGTCAGTTAATTTAACCTGTCTAGTATTCACAATAGACAGGTTAGATTAAACCATGACGATGCTAGGGTGATAGTATGACTGAGGTTAATTAGGCTGATAGTCAGAGGCTGAAGTAAAAGTATCAATACTGCAAACATAGATATACTCTGTTACCAGTGGTGTGATATGGATTTGTGAAGTGGTGGCCCTCTAAATTCATGACGTCACATGCACGCCACACGTGTGCACGTGCACGCGCATGTGTGCACGCATGCCTGCCGCTCGGTGCTAGTTGAAATACTGTATTCAACACACAACATATTTTATGTAATTATATTTCTTATTATTTAGATAGATTGTTAATTTGTTGTTTTTGTTTTAGTTTTAATTAATGTATTTTCCTTTACGTTTTATATGAAATAACTTTACATAGACAGACTTACATACTGTAGACTCACCCACACACAGTAAAGTCTGCTCTTTCGGAACCTCTCCCTTCGCTGTGCAGCTCTGACAAAACGAGCGATTTAAATTCTTTATTTCGACACGCTGCTTCGTTTTTATTCCACGCTTGAGAAGTAAACAGATGAGAGACCTGCACGGAAAGAATGCTAGGCGAACGTCCTGCTGGCCGTATATAGGCTACAAGTGTAAATGAGGACGTAGGTGAGGCCAGCCTACCCGAGTATTGTTATGCAAAGCAGCCTGGTAGAGGATTGAAGTGTTGACCGCACGCACCGTCACACAACTTGACGACGTGCGTGCATGAGTGTGTGTGCGTGCGTGCATGTGCAGCGTGCGTGCAGCTTGATAATTCTGGGCTCGCCGAACCCAACCGAGCCTGCGGCATCTCACCCCTGTCTTTTACTAGTAAAAGTCTGGATGTAAATGTAATTGGGTTAGGGTAAAGTTTTCAAATAATTGTAGTGGAGTAATAGTACAACATTTGCTTCTGAGATGCAGTGAAGTAGAAGTAAAGTAAGTGTTGTAAATTGGAAATACTCCAGTACAAATACCAAAACAATTGTACTTAAAGGAGTAGTTCACCCCCAAATTGTTTTTCTATTGAGTACTCGCGCCATGGAGACTTGAGTTCAATAATATTTGTTTTTGTTTTTTGTCACATTCATAAGATAAAAAATGGATTAAAGTAAATTTACCCTGACGGTTTCCCCATCCAGTGCCATGCATTTGGGTCCCCATCCAGAATCAATGGGGTTAAATTTACTATAATCACATTTTTGTCTTAGGAATGCGACAAATACAAAAAATATATTATTGAACTCAAGTCTCCATGGTGTGTAATCAATGGAAAAAAGTCATTTTGGGGGTGAACTACTCCTCTAAGTAAGTACAGTACTGAGTAAATGTACTTACTTTCCACCACTGGACTGAGGGTAGGGTGATAGTAGGGTTATTGCTTAACTCACTCAATGCCAATGCCCAAAATGGCTCCAAGGTAGATGTGCCATGATTTTGTATGTTTTTCTTTACTATGCAATGAAAACAAATGTTTTTTTTTTTTTATAATTTATAAATCAGACAAATGGTTCCAGAGATAGAGCTGTTTGAATCAAAAAAAGTGTCCATCCACTAGAATGAACACACATTTTCTCAATCAGCTAAACGAGGGAACCAACACACAAACAGAGAAAAGCATCTCTCTGATCTCAGGTCATTTTGACATCTTAAAAAAATAAAAAAAAATAAAAAAATAATAATTAAATTTTATAGCCTTTGATCTAAAGACGTCAAAGACGTCATTGGCACACAGGGCCCATTGAAAAAAGCAGTCATGAGACATCATTGGCATTGAGTATACGTAGTGTCACAGTTTTTTTCCCCCACTTTATATACAGTATACAATCCCATGTAAATATTCTCTTCTGGGGGTCCCTGGCACAAAGCATTTTCAGAAGGGGGTCCATTTTGGGGCTCCTTGAAATGCTACAGTTTTGAGAACCGCTACTGTAATGAATTGGTTCTCAACCAGTGGTCCGGGGACCACCAGTGGTCCTTGAGGGTGTTCCAGGTGGTCGCCAGCTAAATGATGGAGAGTTGGTAAGCAAATGGACCCTTATAGATCTTTAACTCTTGAGAGCGTAAAATGAAACCAAATGGACCCGTAAGGACGATATTGGTTAATTCATGGCGATACGATATGATTCGATTCAGTGATTTAAAATCGATATAGGCCTAGTAACTATTTAGCAAAGAAATTAAATCTGTGTAAAACGTGTACAAAATCTATTTTGGAAGTAAACACTGTGATTCTCTAGCAAATACATGGATATTATATTTCAACACATATGGACAACCCCACCTTGACATGAACACAGAGATTACACACATTTATCGATAGACGAAGAGTAGCTATATGGAATGGAAAGGTAATTAGACCCCTCTTTTTCATTTTCCCTCTTAAAATTGCCAAATACAAGGCACAAATACTTAGTTTCCATACGATCAATTATTTGCATTGCAAAAAGATTCGATACCGATTACCGTATTTTAAAACGATACGATACGATACAAAGCCAAAACTTTACGATATTTTGCTTTTGCAAACGATATAGCCCAGGGGTCTTCAACGTTTTCAGGCCAAGGACCCCTTAGTTGAGAGAGAGATGAAGCAGGGACCCCCACAACCTGTTCATAGATTCCATATAGTTTCATCATTTGACAGAACAGTCATCAGTGTATTTTGGATTCATGTCAATTTGTGTTTTCTGATATTTAACCACTTGAACCGGCAATACTTAATAAACTTGACCTTTCACTCTGTACTTAGTCTGCTCTTTTTCCCCTCTTTACCTAACCTCTTTGCTGCGAGGCGTTGTGAGCTTATAGATCTGCTATTTTCGGCTAAAGTTCTCACTCAGAATATGGACGCTAGGGTTCAAGTGGTTAATATAAAAAAGGAGAAAAAAGTCCACAAAGTTTCGGAGGACCCCCTGTAGTAACTCTGAGGACCCCCTAGGGGTCCCGGACCCCCTGTTGAAGACCTTTGATATAGTAGATCATTGGAAATTAAAACGGATTTTTCGATTCAGTTCACTATATTGTTACACCCCTATGAAAAGGGGTTGAGAATCATGCTGTAATGTGATGGACAGGAAGGAGAGCAGAGCATTGTTACTGCCAGGCAGTCACTGCTGCAGCATGAGGAGCACTGATGATGTAATGGTCCAGACTCTGTCTCCTACGCTGTGCCCACCTCCAGGGGCGTCACAAAGGGGGGGGGGGGGGGAGGGGACTGAGTTACTAGGGCCCAAGGTGGAGGGGGCCTTATACTTTAGCTATTGAAAAATAACAGATCTACAAGCTCACAGCGCGGCACCGAGTGCCGCGCTGCGAGCTTGTAGATCTGTTATTTTTTGAAAAGTCGTGAAATCATATCAAATCATATCATTGTGGGGGGGTCCTTCACATGAAAAAGTTGTTTGAGCACCACTGGCATAGAAACATAGTTAAAAAAAATATATAGCAGATCTACAAGTTCACAGCGTGGCTCTCGGTGCCACACTGTGAGCTTGTATAGCTGCTATTTTAAAGCACAAAATAATGCGTTCCCAGTCTAAATGGGTTAAACCCCCACCCCCTATGAAGAACATTCATGGGGGGGCCCGCAGTGAATCCTTGTACCCAGGGCCCAGAATTTGGTGCGACACCCCTGCCCACCTCCACCACCTCTCTCACCTCTCTCTATCTCTCTCTCTCTCTCTCTATCTCTCTCTCTCTCTCTCTCTCTCTCTATCTCTCTCTCACTCACTCACTCACCCACTCACTCACCCACCCACCCACCCACCCACTCACTCACTCACTGTCTCCCACATGTCATTCATCATCATTTCTCATATACCTGTGTCTGTCACAATAGGGCGGTCATGATTGGACATCTTACTTCAGTCACTTGACGATTGATTGTCGCTCAAATGATCGCGATTAATGATTTATTTGCATCGTTGAGCGTAATTGGAACGTTATGAATACAACTTCTGTTTGGTGTTTAGGCTTCGCAAACAAAAGGGCAGATTAAGACAAATAAGCTGCATAATTTAAAGCTATACTGTGTAAGATGCTCAACTAGTGGTCATTAGCCCTATAGCAAACCGCGTCCGCGTCTTTCGGCCGTTTTTCGTAACTTCACACCCCCGCGTCTGCCTCCACCTCGCCGAGAGCTATCTTTAGAGGGGTCCCAGGTTCCTGTGCGTTCAGGCATTCCGGAGAAACGGACTCCTTCACCCTGCCTGGTAGGCGAGATTACCTTTTGAGTATAGAGACACACGGGCGACTACAAATATGGCGACCCCACTTCAAGATGCGCTGTGATTGGCCGGCAGTGTATAACCCTCGCTGTGATTGGCCGGTAGTGTGATGACGTAATTTTGCCGGGAAATCCCGCCCCTGTCACGGCTAAGTAGAAAACATATAAAGAGAAGGCTTCAGAAGCTGAAAATAACGGAGTGGGGGTTCTAAAACTTTAGCGATTTAACAGTTAGGACAATTTTAAGATTTGTTTTATAAAAAAAGTTACATGGTATAACTTTAATAACAAAATAGGCAATCTACGATCTTACAACATGTGACACATTTTGAGCTTGTAGATCTGCTATTTCCAATTAGATCTGCTATTTCCATCATATGATGCATGCTGCATCATATGATGCAAAATGCATCACTAGTCATGCTGAAATACTAAAATATCTGACTTGCCCCGTTGCAGGTCACCGCAGTTTGGGGGATTCTGTTGCAAGTGGTTGCAAGTTGCAACTTGTTGCATCGCAAATAGTGGTGGAATGTAACTAGACAGTGCATAGCCTACTTGAGTTATCGTAGATAAATATTAATATCCAGTCAGGGTGAAGTCAACCATTTATTGAAGAAGATTCAGCATCAGAGAAACAGCATTATCAGCATCAGAGAGCTCTGGCCTGCTGGCCAGAGCTTTGCCCTGTCGGGCAGAAGACTTCCCTAGTACCATTACCATACAGCTCTTATAGTCCAAGATGCTATTCTAACATGTTAACATGGTCTTATAAGGATATGTTCTAAACATAAAGACAACATACAAATAGTTACCCAGGGTACAGATTTGCTGACAGAGTGAGAGAGCAAGCATAGGTGGGGGAGAGAACTCAGCTGTTAGATTGACAGCTGCAGGTACCGCTAAATGAGTAGCCTTGTGAGATTTAGACTTTTGTTACTCTATAAATATTTCCACCACATTCCATCCTTTTCTTTTGTGAATGAATAATCTATTCATTTAGATACAACAGGATATTTATAGAGTGCCAAATCAATAGACATTTCAGACAATTACATGTTGAGCTATACCTTACAGAATAGTAGATCTGCTTGTTTGGGTTTGAGAGGTTTCTCTCGTTTTTAAGGGTTGTCTGAATTAAACATAGCATCACGTGGAATTGCAATAGTGCAATTCGCTACATGGAATCTTGTAACATGGAATTTAGTCCTCACGTACAAGTGTTTTCAACAGAAACATTAGTAAATATTTGTTAGTGAACAGTCCTACATTCAGTCAAACTTGACTTGTTCTTGGTATCTTATGTTATGTTTTATAACATTACCAACTGGCTTGCTTGTTTACACTGAAATATAAGAGAGCTAGAATTTAGTAAATGTGAATCCATATTTGTTTCTACTTTGAAATTCTGTTTTCCAAAATCAAGAGCCCGCATGTCCACTCTCATCTGACTCAGTCATTCCTTGACCCTTAGTCACCATGCAGAGCTGCGACAACTCTTATGTTGGAATATCAGAATGTAGACCATAAAAAAAAATATTCTCACATTAGTGGCAAATGCCTTGTTGACTCATATTTTAGATATCAACTTTCAGCTAATATTATTCCTATGTAAATTACTCAGCTTAATATCAAACACATAGTTGTTGTAGTCTTCATGGCGTCTCTCCGTTCCTCCCATCTTCATTTGGCTTATGGCATGTGGCGGTTAATGTCTTTGCTTCAGCGATCTCCACTGGTCTGGTGGGGTCCAGCGTCCAGTGGCTCTCACACCGCATGTGTGTCTCCTTGGCTTGGTATCCTGCTGTGGCAAAAGTCTGTTGGTGTTCGACGTGGTGTCGATTCCGTCACCTCTGCTGTCAATCTGTGTGATTTGGTGGTAGGCTTGCTTTCCTTGTTAGTGAACAGCAAGCTTCCCTCTGTCCATGATGTTGGAGCTGTCTTCACATAATAGATCGATCCGCGACGTTCCATTCTTGTAGATGAGATGAGTTGAGCCGTCCGCTGCCGTCGCAGACACCTCTCGCACCCGCACAGCGTCCTCCGTCGCGTTGTCCTCCGACGCTGCTGCGGTCACCATTGCTGTTGTCATGTGGATGGGACTGTTGTCGTCACGGCCTGCGGTGTCCTCATGTTGCAGACCGTCTGCCCTCCTCCCTCGGCCATGATCGAGGCACTCGTTGATTAATCTCCTTTCCAAAAAAGTTCCTTCACCCCAGAGTTCTTTTGACCAAGTATCCATCTATGGTAAAGATGAAATATTGGCCCACCCAGGGACGCCAATTATCGTAGATAAATATTAATATCCAGTCAGGGTGAAGTCAACCATTTATTGAAGAAGATTCAGCATCAGAGAAACAGCATTATCAGCATCAGAGAGCTCTGGCCTGCTGGCCAGAGCTTTGCCCTGTCGGGCAGAAGACTTCCCTAGTACCATTACCATACAGCTCTTATAGTCCAAGATGCTATTCTAACATGTTAACATGGTCTTATAAGGATATGTTCTAAACATAAAGACAACATACAAATAGTTATCCAGGGTACAGATTTGCTGACAGAGTGAGAGAGCAAGCATAGGTGGGGGAGAGAACTCAGCTGTTAGATTGACAGCTGCAGGTACCGCTAAATGAGTAGCCTTGTGAGATTTAGACTTTTGTTACTCTATAAATATTTCCACCACAGAGTACAGTTTATGTACATTTTTGGAATGTAATCTTTTTTATTTTTCTTATTTTTTTGCAAGGGGAAAATGTACTACATTTTAATACAGTGAATCATTGGTGTGGACTGTGATCTATATTTCATTATTGATGAATGTGTAATTACACTTTCCCTCTACTGGTTCTTTCCACAATCTCTTGTTTGACCAGTTAGTAAACTTGTATTCTACCTCTACAGTGGTTCTCAACCTTTTCAGGCCATGACCCCCAAAATAATCATATTTTAACTTTTTCTCTGCCATTTTAAACATAGCCTGAACTCAGCAACTGCCAAATTGTCCTTACCTTCCAGAATGGTTGTCTGTGGACTAGCCGGAAATTTCTAATATTGTATTATGATCGGAGACATAATATTATGTTTATAAACACCAGCCCGCCTCCCCTCCTTCTTGGACGGCGCCGTTGTTTTTTCTTTTTTTTCGGTCCCCCGGTCGTAATCTCACCATAAATATCTGGATCTCCATTGGCATATAGTGGGGATTTTGGCCGAGTCGTCGTGCCACCCGTGCGTTTCGCGTGCACGATCCGTGCGCATCGATGTGGGCGCATGTGGTCATCTCCATTATGTACAATCCATTGAAAAAAATTCATTAGCCTAGCCGCTAGGACAACGGCTAAGCTAACGCCAACGTTTACACAGTAAGGCTATGGGGAGAAGGCTAATCTGCCCCAGAAGCAATCAAAAGCACTTCCGGTTCATGCGCAGAGAAGAATCATGCTATTGGTTAGACCGCTGGTGAGACAGAGAAGGGCTAGCAATCGTTTTTTTCGATCATTATCACTTATTTAATTTTTAATGACCTAGTCTGGAAAATTCCGGTCGGCTAATTTGAGTACAGATGATGTACGGTTTATTACGGTTTTAATATTAAGTGGCTCCCCGTGGCTGGGAAAGTGTTAACGTGGGCATGTGCCCGCATCGTGCACGATCTGTCCATGTAACATGTACCAGCGTTGCAGACCGGACCACAGCTTTCGAAAAAAACAATCCCATTGGAAAAGGAAATATCCGTTGTTAGGCTGTATCTGCCGCTGTTTACAGAAAAACTCATGTAAAACGCCGAGCTGTGCGCTATATCCTGCGAGGGCTCGTGCGCACATAGCAGACGATATGTGCGCAGATCATATGCCAGGCGGGTTCCAAATTAAAAAAAACGCGTGTACCATGTTATAGCCGTGCAGCTCCTTCCTTTGTTTACAATGGAAACCTAGATCCGGTCAAAACAAGAAATACGGCCGGATACAGTTAGGAGGCGGGCCTAAAGAGTCAGAATCGGCTATAATCTGCGATCATACTTTTAATTGTTTCATAATGATTAAAGGTAATTACATTTCCGGGATCTACAGGCATGGCAGTGCGGTACAGCAGGAAATCTCCGGTTTCGACGGGGATAGCAGGAAATGAGTTGAACTGGGGGACCCCCACCCTGACGAGCACTAAGAGTTGAAGCATTACACATTATATAACACGGTTCTATTGTGAAAATAGCAGATCTACATCATGTAGATCGGCTATTTTCACAATTTCTGCCTCTAATATTTGACAATTTGGCCAATGTTTGAATTGTCATTTCAGAGGTATTAAAAAGTCCTTTGTCACTTTAGAAATGTGCAGATACCCTCTATACACTTAAAGGAGTAGTTCACCACTTTTCAACCTGTCTTCATATAATAGGTCCTCACTAATGTTCATGATAAAATATCACAATTTTTTTCTACTCGGTCCAAGTCTCCTAGGAGAGCTGTGGGAAGTTCAGAATCCATCGTCTTGTGACAATATTTTGATTTTTATTATCGCGAGAACAATGGCTTCCACTTTAAAATTGCAACTTTTCAGGAATAGAAAGCCTGCAGTTTCTATAAGCTGGATTGGCAATCGATGATGTCACAAGACTATGGGTTTCTGACCTGCCCACAGCCCTCCTCTGAGAAAAAAAAAAAAGCTATTTTTGAGTGAGGACCAATTATATGAACATAGGTTGAAAAGTGGTGGAGTGCCCCTTTAAACTTCATGTTGGGTTGTTTTCTGTTGAGTGAGAAAACAATGTTGCACATTTAAGTTGATAAACCCACAGGTTGAGAACTGCTCTAGTATAGGGCTGCAAATAAGTCCACGGCAATCATTTGCGTTATATAATCGGCTAAACTGATATACAGTATCAGTCAGGCTCTAGAAGGAATGCATTGAAGGTATTGCAAAGAGGATTGCAGTACATTACTGCCTATATGATTATATTTAGACCTGTCCCAGTGAGCTATAATAGAAGCATTGATATTATACACATACATTACTGTTGCAGCTTCTTTCAGGCACATATAAATCCTGGTTCTTAATAACCACCTGACTCCAGTTCAAAGTACAGGGGACTTCTTTTGTGGTTGAGACATGAGTGAGTTCAAAGAGCAGTGCTTTCTTCTCCAGTTCAAAGGCAACTACCAGTATGTCTGTTTTCACACACAGACAGGGGCGTCACAAGTAGGGGGAAAGTGGGACTGAGTTACTAGGGCCCAAGGTGGAGTGCCGCGCTGCGAGCTTGTAGATCTTCTATTTTTGAAAGGTTGTGTGCAAATCTTTTAATATATATGTATTTTTTAAGTGTCTGTGGCCAAATACATATCATTTTGGGGGTCCTTCACATGAAAAGGTTTGAGCTCCACCGACATAGAAACATAGGTTTTTCAAAAAACCTTAGAGGGATTTGAAATATTCAAAGACTTGCAACAATTTTCAATATTTTTTAAAAATAGCAGATCTACAAGCCGAGTGCCACGCTGTGAGCGGCACCGAGTTAAATAGTTAAAGCACAAAATAGTGCGTAATAATGCGTTCCCAGTATAAATGTGTTAAACCCCCTCCCCCTATGAAGAACATTCATGGGGGGCCCGCAGTGAATCCTTGTACCCAGGGCCCAGGATTTGGTGCGACACCCCTGCACACAGATCTACTCTGTAACTCCCAGTCCCACAGGTGGCAGCATGCTAATTCATAACACCTCCCTCCACATCTCCACAGCATGGAAACCTCATCTCCATATTATGATTTTGTTGCGTAAATTAATTCCCCCACCACTCCATCATACAAGAGTGTCATGCAAAACTAGTGGAAATTGCAGATCTACAAGCTCACAAAACGTGGCGCATTGCAATGCGTTGTGAGCTTGTAGATTTTGCACTATTTTAAAGAGCGGTGCCATAGTTTTGTACTTTTTCTGGTTTTCATGTGTCTAGGAGGTTGACAGTATTTCATTAGACCCCCTGGTTTTATGAGCAATTGTGTATTTCCTTTGTATTTGGGGTTTCTTCCTGGAGGCTGACACCTCGTGCATGGGTCAACAGTGCCGATCCAAAAACACAGATAAAATGACATCATATAATCATCCCCTCCCCTTTAACCCCAGGGCTCCACTGGCTGCGTCGCGTTGCTCTGCGTCTTGACGGCGTCATTGACGCAGACACGTTGCCGTCCGACTGGCTCCACTGAACGTGAATGTGTTGATATTTCAATCAAAGATCATAGGATATTCGCATTATCAACTGTAGTGTTATATATGCCTAATTGTGGGCTCGCCTATAAGGCGAGCACACTTTAGATATTGTCATTATTGTGGGCTCGCCTATAAGGCAAGCACACTTTAGATATTGTCATTGTGGGCTCGCCTATAAGGCGAGCACACTTTAGATATTGTCATTATTTATTAGTGTGGTTGCCCTTACAGGGCAACACACTATAGTTCTAGGGAAACTTTATTCTTTATTCTTTATTCTTCTAGATAAACTTTTTTTCGGCGCGTTTCACAGCCCACAGTTTTTGCGCCACACACTCGCGCCATATGTCAAATCGACCGGGTTCATCGGGAATCGAGTGCTTATATTTTGCTAAGAGAAAAGTTGTATCGTTTAATTGATATGAATTTATTAGTGAATTAATTTTCCCCATTGACTTGAATGGGAAAATGCAAAAACTCACATTCAAATATTTTTCTCTCGCAAACCATAGGAGCTACAGTTTCAAAACTTGGAGAGGAGATTCATAATTATGGCAAGGATTATTGAAAAAATAAATACATCACTTGGCCTCATGGTGGCGCTATAACAGCCCACCTTACGTTTCGGCCTGTAACTCTTGAACCGTAGGTCGGAAAATAAAAATTATTTTTTCCCTGGATTCCTTGGGTCATGACGCATCTCCCCATATAGGCCACGCCCATTTGCGTCAGGATAGATTTTCCACCATTTTGAATTCTCTTCAAAACACACTTTTTGCTCCTTTTCCCACATATTTACTCCAAATGTCACAAAAATCGGTACAAAAGATCTCTGAACCCACGCGATAAACATATTCAAGCGATATTTCGATAGTCCATACCGTTCGTCCGGAACACGCTTCCGAAGTTAGCGAGAGGGGCCCGTTTTGCCAAAAATAGACATAAATCATAAACGAAACATCCAGTCAACACCAAATTTAAACCACAAGTTGCGGGTGGGATATTCAACAAATCCCCAAAAGCATTTCCACTTCGACCCTTAGGGGGCGCCAAAAACGCACAAAACGTAACCGTTTCAGGCCAAAACGCGTTTTTCAGGGGGAACAACCCTCTCAAAACGAAACACAAACGATCTCGGGAGCGACGTGACAACATAATCGTCTTGCAAAACTCGTGGGAGGGGGGCGGGGCGAGCAACCACACTCGCAATTTCCCAAATTGCACATTTTCTAGTTTATCTATCAGTCATATAGTAGACGGGAACTTCGGTTCCTTTCTACTCCTACATACTTAGTGAGAAAATGAAAATAAAAACATCAATGTGTTCAGTTTACAGTGGCGAAGTGTGCTATTATTTTTTATAGCAATCGGCCAAATGGTGGCGCTGTAGGAAGCCTTCGAAAGTGCGATCTTTGAACAGGTATAGCTCATGCTCTGTTATACGTACAGCCATGAAACCTGTATACACTTATGCGTCTCCTCATGCCAAACAACTTTTACCCTCTAACTTTTGACCTCTGACATTTAGGTCTCCCACAATTCGGAATTATATGAAAAACAGTAAAAATCTATCTCCTCCTGGGATTTTCGCGATACGCGCATGAAACTTTTTTCACATGAACTTTGGACCAATACGGTCAAACTAATCTCGGCGGATTTCTTTTAAAGTGAAATATAATTTTTTAATAATTCAATAAATATTGCGGTTTCATGCAAATTATTCTTCGGCCTCTAAATCATACATGCAAAGTTACACGTTCATGGCATTTGGCAAAGATGTAGAGGGTTAGTCAAAGTATCACTGAAACCAATTTTATTCCAATCGGCCAAAGGGGGGCGCTATACGAAGCGTCTGAAAATTCAAACTTCAAACGGGCATAAGTCATGACTCGTTTTGTTTGAAGACATGCAACTTGTTACACGTGTGCTTTGACTCAAGCGGAAGACATCTGTGTCGTTGTTAAGTAAGCTCCGCCCTTCAATTTTCCGCCATTTTGAGCAGTTTGTAAAACGCGTAAACCCGCTTTTATTCTGGAATTTTCGCGTCACGTGCACAAAACTTTTTTTACGTGAACTTTGGACCGATATCTAAAGATCTGTCAGATCGGATTTCTTTAACATTGAAACATGCTTTTTTAAATAATTCAAACAATATTGCATTTTTATGCAAATTATTCTTCTGCCTCTAAAACATACATGCAAAGTCACATTTTCGTGACAAAATAGTGCAGAGGGTTAGTTCAAATATCACTGAAACCAATCTTACCCCAAATGGCCAAAGGGGGGCGCTATATAATTTTGAGCAGTTTGTAAAACGCTTAAACCCGTTTTTATTCTAGGATTTTTTTTGCAATTTGCATGAAACATTCTACACGCAATCTAAGGACCTTTATCTAACATGCCTATGAAGTGCACACAAAAAAAATATAAAATAATAATAATAAATATAGCTGCAAGCAGCGATAAAGTGTCCAAAGCCAAAAACACCTCAAATCATGAACACAGCCTGGGATGTGCGTGAAATCTTGCAAGCACATTCCCAATAGGTCAAGGAACAGATACCAACCTTCTCACATTGGCCTGTTATAGCGCCACGAGCGGGTCAACTTTTGCACAACACATTTTTGGAACAAAATGGACCAATCTTTGACGTCAGTAACGTCAAAGAGAGCACTGCCTGCGATCTTGACATTTTGTGCTTTTATAGCCATTGTTTTCCGGCTTGAAGCGAGCCCACAATTGTTTCGAAGGAACAATATTTTTCTAGTTATTTATCAGGCAGGCAATCAACAGTAGACGGGATTTCGGTTCCTTTCTACTCCTACATACTTAGTGAGAAAATGAAAATAAAAACATCAATGTGTTCAGTTTACAGTGGCGAAGTGTGCTATTATTTTCTATAGCAATCGGCCAAATGGTGGCGCTGTAGGAAGCCTTCGAAAGTGCGATCTTTGAACAGGTATAGCTCATGCTGTGTTATACATACAGCCATGACACCTTTATACACTTATGCGTCTCCTCATGCCGAACAACTTTTACCCTCTAACTTTTGACCTCTGACCTTCAGGTCTCCCACAATTCGGAATTATATGAAAAACAGTAAAAATCTATCTCCTCCTGGGTTTTTTTCGTTACGCGCACGAAACTTTTTTCACATGAACTTTGGACCAATACGGTCAGATTGATCAACCAGATTTTTTTTAAAGTGAAATATAATTTTTTAATAATTCAATCAATATTGCGGTTTTATGCAAATTATTCTTTTGCCTCTAAATCATACATGCAAAGTTACACGTTCATGGCATTTGGCAAAGATGTAGAGGGTTAGTGAAAGTATCACTGAAACCAATTTTATTCCAATCGGCCAAAGGGGGGCGCTATACGAAGCGTTTGAAAATTCAAACTTCAAACGGGCATAAGTCATGACTCGTTTCGTTTTAAGACATGCAACTTGCTTACACACGTGCTTTGACTCGCGCGGAAGACATCTGTGTATTTGTTAAGTAAGCTCCGCCCTAAGATTTTCCGCCATTTTGAGCAGTTTGTAAAACGCTTAAACACGCTTTTATTCTGGAATTTTCGCGTCACGTCCACAAAACTTTTTTTACATGAACTTTGGACCAATATCTAAAGATCTGTCAGATCGGATTTCTTTAACATTGAAACATGCTTTTTTAAATAATTCAAACAATATTGCATTTTTATGCAAATTATTATTCTGCCTCTAAAACATACATGCAAAGTCACATTTTCATGACAAAATAGTGTAGAGGGTTAGTTCAAATATCACTGAAACCAATCTTACCCCAAATGGCCAAAGGGGGGTGCTATATAATTTTGAGCAGTTTGTAAAACGCTTAAACCCGTTTTTATTCTAGGATTTTTTTTGCAATTTGCATGAAACATTCTACACGCAATCTAAGGACCTTTATCTAACATGCCTATGAAGTGCACACAAATAAAATATAAAATAATAATAATAAATATAGCTGCAAGCAGCGATAAAGTGTCCAAAGCCAAAAACACCTCAAATCATGAACACAGCCTGGGATGTGCGTGAAATCTTGCAAGCACATTCCCAATAGGTCAAGGAACAGATACCAACCTTCTCACATTGGCCTGTTATAGCGCCACCAGCGGGTCAACTTTTGCACAACACATTTTTGGAACAAAATGGACCAATCTTTGACGTCAGTAACGTCAAAGAGAGCACTGCCTGCGATCTTGACATTTTGTGCTTTTATAGCCGTTGTTTTCTTGCTTGAAGCGAGCCCACAATTGTTTCGAAGGAACAATATTTTTCTAGTTTATTTATCTATCAGGCAGTCATATAGTAGACGGGAACTTCGGTTCCTTTCTACTCCTACATACTTAGTGAGAAAATGAAAATAAAAACATCAATGTGTTCAGTTTACAGTGGCGAAGTGTGCTATTATTTTCTATAGCAATCGGCCAAATGGTGGCGCTGTAGGAAGCCTTCGAAAGTGCGAACTTTGAACAGGTATAGCTCATGCTGTGTTTGAGTTACAGTCATGAAACCTGTATACACGTATGCGTCTCCTCATGCCGAACAACTTTTACCCTCTAACTTTTGACCTCTGACCTTTAGGTCTCCCACAATTCGGAATTATATGAAAAACAGTAAAAATCTATCTCCTCCTGGGATTTTCGCGTCAAGTGCACGAAACTTTTTTCACATGAACTTTGGACCAATACGGTCAAACTGTCTGGTTGGATTTCTTTTAAAGTGAAATATAATTTTTTAATAATTCATTATATATTGCGGTTTTATGCAAATTATTCTTCGGCCTCTAAATCATACATGCAAAGTTACACGTTCATGGCATTTGGCAAAGATGTGGAGGGTTAGTCAAAGTATCGCTGAAACCAATTTTATTCCAATCGGCCAAAGGGGGGCGCTATACGAAGCGTCTGAAAATTCAAACTTCAAACGGGCATAAGTCATGACTCGTTTCGTTTGAAGACATGCAACTTGTTACACGCGTGCTTTGACTCAAGCGGAAGACATCTGTGTCGTTGTTAAGTAAGCTCCGCCCTTCGATTTTCCGCCACTTTGAGCAGTTTGTAAAACGCGTAAACCCGCTTTTATTCTGGAATTTTCGCGCCACGTGCACAAAACTTTTTTTACGTGAACTTTGAACCGATATCTAAAGATCTGTCAGATCGGATTTCTTTAACATTGAAACATGCTTTTTTAAATAATTCAAACAATATTGCATTTTTATGCAAATTATTCTTCTGCCTCTAAAACATACAAGCAAAGTCACATTTTCATGACAAAATAGTGTAGAGGGTTAGTTCAAATATCACTGAAACCAATCTTACCCCAAATGGCCAAAGGGGGGCGCTATATAATTTTGAGCAGTTTGTAAAACGCTTAAACCCGTTTTTATTCTAGGATTTTTTTTGCAATTTGCATGAAACATTCTACACGCAATCTAAGGACCTTTATCTAACATGCCTATGAAGTGCACACAAAAAAATTATAAAATAATAATAATAAATATAGCTGCAAGCAGCGATAAAGTGTCCAAAGCCAAAAACACCTCAAATCATGAACACAGCCTGGGATGTGCGTGAAATCTTGCAAGCACATTCCCAATAGGTCAAGGAACAGATACCAACCTTCTCACATTGGCCTGTTATAGCGCCACCAGCGGGTCAACTTTTGCACAACACATTTTTGGAACAAAATGGACCAATCTTTGACGTCAGTAACGTCAAAGAGAGCACTGCCTGCGATCTTGACATTTTGTGCTTTTATAGCCATTGTTTTCTGGCTTGAAGCGAGCCCACAATTGTTTCGAAGGAACAATATTTTTCTAGTTATAATAATTTATGCTGTGTAAAGTGCCGGAAAAAAATTGTCTACAAGCTCACAACATGTCGAGTGCATGAATCTGTCATCATGCTGTTGTGACTGTGTCTGAGCTTGTAGATTGGCTATTTTCGGTACACCAGTCCAGCGCAGCCACGATAATGTATAGCCTAAAATCAGACTCAGTCACTCACTGCTGGCCTGTTTTTAGGAGGAAGAATTGAGAAAGTTGTTGCCTGTTGTGAACTTGTGATTAGCCTATATCAAGTGGGAAGACCACTGTAATTACATAAAAAAAATATGCGAGGAATTTTGGGACATCTAGTCACCCTTGTGAATGACGTGAATGGATATCCAACAGCAGAAAGGCACGTACGGTATATACATTTAATATGCAATGCAATTACATTTAATCATAATTTATACATGACTGGACGTTGTGGACGCCGTCAAAAAATTGAACCGGGGCAATTTTTGAGTTTGGACGCCGGCACCGAAGCGTCCGACGTTGACGTTACCGTCGGCAGTGGAGCTCCCTTCATTGATTAAAACGGGAGCGTTCCCAACGTTGACGCGACGCTCGACGCGCTCGGTGGAGCCGGGGGGTTACCATTCACCCAACACTGTGGGTGTGGCTAACTTCAGCTGGGTCACCACCCACCCTGACAACCAGGCATACTTAACTCATTGAGTGCCAGCGCCCTCTAGGGGCCAAAGAATGCCAGCGCATCTCTCATAGGCGAGCGCTTTAGCTTCCAGGACTTCACCTTCCAGGACCTGACGTGCTCACGTTCATGCACGGCATGGAAATGTCCCGGATGAAGATGCTAACAGAATGGCTATTCCCATTTTGTCATCTAAAAGATCATTTTTGGGCGATTTCGCCGTAAATAAACCTCGCGCCGCTTCCCAGGGACACAATCCAGAGATATAAGCCTTTAAAGATGTGGTCTTTCATTGGATTAGGCGGAGATTGGCGATTGCGTTCGCAAATTACGGCCGGCCGGGACGTTGCTAGCTTTCGGCTAGTAGCTACAAAAATCAAGCCAGGCTTCAGAAGGCCTCTTATCATTTTATTCCATTTCATTAAATATCCCGGACTAGTTCGGGATAGGCACCCTGGAATACGTCGCGCCGCCTACAATGAACATTGGGTGAACATTGGGGGGGGTCTAAACTTTATTTTAAACCATTTTCAATGGAATAAATCGTCGGAGCATCTAGCGTAGCTCGTTGGCTAGCGCTGGGCGAGCCGGGACCACCCACGTTGCTCCAAGCAGCTCGGGGTAAGTAAAATAGCAAATAAAAATTTGTTTTTGATCCCGAATATCCCGAACTAGTTCGGGAGAGGCACTGTATGAGTTAATGAACTGGTGGGTGTGGCCACATAAAAAATAATAATAATTTTAACTCTTTCTGTACACTTTTTTGGAAAAAATCTTTCTTCTAGTATAATCATAATACCTGATAATCATGTTTATGGGGGGGAAATCATGGCACTTCAACTTTAAAATGTTTTTAAAATCATTATAAAAAAGTAATCGTTTTGGGAGACGACTGCGACGACATGTACATTCATCTTAACATACGTATACTGACACTGCATTCTGCACTTACTGTACATCTACAGTAGGGTCGTACATCACCACACACACACACACACACACACACACACACACACACACACACACACACTTAGTATGAAGTGGCTGCTGGATGTGCAGTCCTAGGGCGTGCGTACTGTACGTGCGTGCATCCCTGCAAGTGTGTGTGGGTCTACTGTAGGGTTGTATAATGGACGGGCTTAGAGAGAGAAAAGACCCATTACATTAGAGTGAAGGAAAGGACATCTTGAGGCTCTGTTCTCACATCTCTCTCTCTCTCTCTCTCTGTCTCTCTGTCTCTCTGTCGCTCTCTCTCTCTCTCTCTCTGTCTGTCTGTCTGTCTGTCTGTCTGTCTGTCTGTCTGTCTGTCTGTCTGTCTGTCTGTCTGTCTGTCTGTCTGTCTGTCTGTCTGTCTGTCTGTCTCTCTCTCTCTCTCTCTCTCTCTCTCTCTTTCTCTCTCTCTCTCTCTCTTCCCTCTCCAAGGAGAATCTGCTCATAAAACAGCTTTATTATTTCCATTACTGCAGTGGTTCACAAAGTGGGGTCTGTGGCCCTCCACTGGTCCTTGGGGTGGTTCCAGGGGGTCCCCGTTGAAATTATTTGATACAGTATCAAAATCAGAGTTTGTATTATTGAACCAAAAAAAGTGTTAAAGCTTTACGGTGTAAGTTGCTCAACTAGTGACAGTAGTGGTATAGCAAACCGCGGTCGTGTCTGCTTTTTTCTGCCGTTTTTCGCTGCGGACCGGGCCTCAGACCACGCATCTGTAGAGGCGTCCCGCATCCCTCTCCGATCAGGCGTTCTGGAGTTACAGACTCCTTCACCAGAGTAAATGCTGTTGTTATGTTGAGGCAAGCTACTTCCTGAGAAGACAGCAAGACGCGCTGTGATTGGCCGGCAGTGTATGATCTGCGTTGTGATTGGCCGGTAGTGTATGATCTGGGAGACAAGTATACGGAATGATGCAGATGACGTAATTTTGCCGGGAAATGCAGCCCCTGTCAAGGCTCAGTAGAAAACATATAAAGAAAAGGCTTTTGGGGCTAAAATTAACGGAGTGGGTGTTCTAAAACTTTAGCGATTTAATAGTTTTTGGGCCACGGTGGCGCAGTGGTTAGCGCTTCGCCTCACAGCTAGAAGGTCCTGGGTTTGATTCCCGCCGGGGGACGCTGTGGGTGCTGGGTGCGTGTTTCTCCCTCCGTGTCATCAGCGCCCACATCCTAGGTGGGGTTGGCGATAGGGCCTTTCTGTGTGGAGTTTGCATGTTCTCCTCGTGTCTCCTAGGGTTGATACCCTCACAAAAACATGCAGTAATCCTGGTCTCAATAATGCCTCCCCCTGGCCAGCCGGGGCGCCTGAAGGAGGGGAAAGGAACTGGTTGGAATAACGTGTTCCTTCCACGTGCTACGTCCATCCTGGGGAAATCCCCCCTGTCAGGTGAAAAGAAACAACTTGGACTACTCATGCATTGAAGGAAGCATGAGGTCAGTCCGTTGTCTCCCCAGGTGTGGCAGAGGGAGAGCAGAGCCCAGGATTACATAGGCAATTGGCACTGGGTGAAAACGGGTTGCAAAATCGTGGGATCAAAAAAAAAAAAAAAAAAAAAAAATAGTTAGGACAATTTTAAGATTTGTTTTATTAAAAATGTTACATAGTATAGCTTTAACAAGAGCTTGCACATAAATGATAACTTCATAAGGTAATCGTTTGGGACGTACAGTATGGGGTTTCCACAGAGACACAGACGATAGGTGACATGTTTGTTCCCTGTTGACCTGGCATTTAGCAACGCTGCTGTCACCCGGGAATGCTTGACCTTCAGTTTATTTTTGGATGCCTGTAGTGTGTGCGTGCGCGTACACATGTGTGTGTGTGCGTGCGTGCGTGCGTGCGTGCGTGCGTGCGTGCGTTCGTGCGTGTATTTGTCTGGGGGAGACATAAACAAAAAGGGTATATACCGGTACAGTACAGTAGGTTTCACACTGGCTCTTCAGAGACTACAATAAATTCAAAACAGGGGTCTTCAACGTTTCCAGGCCAAGGACGCCTCAGCTGAGAGGGAGATGAAGCAGGGACCCCCGCTATAGCCTGTATATTGTATACATTTGTGTTGCAGATTTTCATCGACTTGTTTCACAGCACTGTCAACAGTCTACAGTATGTTGGATTCATGTTAATGTGTTTTCTTCAGATATTTAACCCCCCTGTTGAAGACCCCCTGATTTAAAATATGATGACACACCAGAATAAATGAGCAAGCATCATTGACCAGGGATCCGTTCAGGGGCGTCACAAGGGGTAGGAAAGTGGGACTGAGTTACTAGGGCCCAAGGTGGTGGAGGGGCCTTCATTATTTTATACTTTAGCTATTGAAAAATAGCAGATATACAAGCTCACAGCGCGGCACTCGGTGCCGCGCTGCGAGCTTGTAGATCTGCTATTTTTGAAAAGTCGTGAAAATGTGTGCAAATCTTTGAATATATGTATTTTTAAACGAACATTTTTTGATTCTGGGGGGTCCCTGGAACTCAATATTTTGAGATGGGGTTCCGTGGCCAAATACATACTATTTTGGGGGTCCTTCACATGAAAAGGTTTGAGCTCCACTGACATAGAAACATAGGTTTTTCAAAAAACCTCAGAGGGATTTGAAATATTCAAAGATTTTCACGATTTTTCAAAAATAGCAGATCTACGAGCTCGTGTGAGCTTGTATATCTGCTATTTTTCAATAGTTAAAGCACAGGGGCCCCGCAGTGAATCCTTGTACCCAGGGCCCAGAATTTTGTGTGACACCCCAGGATCCGTTGAGCTATTCACTCACTCATTTAAGTTTAGAGGAGGGGGCAGAGTGGCTCATTCCTAATCGGTATTCAAGGACAACCTGGCCCCTGCAGCGAATTATTCCAAACTGACGACGAATGCAGAGGGATTTCAAAGTATTCTTAAAACTCAACTGAATTGCGTGAGAGCCGAGAGCGTTGGCCAACACACAAACCTAAAACCAGTAAGACTCCCTAAATCGGGAGATAAGCGTCCGTCAGACCGCATCACACAAACTTTAGAAGGCAATGGTAGCCAATCAGGAGGGAATATGGGAAATGGGACAGATCCATGTTGATGACATGACTTTAGAGATACGGTGTACCGCTTTGCGTGATTTTAGGGCGAAACATGTAGGAGCAGTGTCAAAAAATGTGTTTTGCAAGAATCGGCCTCATGGTGGTGCTAGAAGAGGGCCATGTGAGAAATGATGGGGGTTGTGGTTTGGCAACTAAGGAGTGTGTGTGCAAAGTTTGGCGTGGATAGGGGCAACGGTGGCGGAGATATGAGTAGGGGAAAAGTGTGACTGACAGACAGACAGACAGACAGACTGACAGCCGGTGGAGGTTTTTATAGTAACTGCGACCTGACGGTTGCAATGACAGATACGATACAGCAGCAGAGGTTGAATTGAGTTTTGAGCGTCTTATCACTTCCGTGTCGCACGCATAATCGGTACGGAGGCGCGCTCGCTCATGCAGAGCGATAAAGAAATGCACGTCTATTGTCAAGGCATTTTGCCTTGCCTGAGTGATGTACAATGTAGGGATGGGACGATATGAAAATTTCATATCACGATTATTGTGACAAAAGAAATCGCGATTTACGATATTATCGCGATAGTCAAAATCCCTTATCCTGCGGTGGAACATTTGCCAGAAAATAGCCGATCTATAAGCTGACTGTGAGCTTGTAGATCTGCTATTTTTTGGCAAAGACATTTGATAGAGAGTGAAAAAAAGATTACGTATACCTTTAAGTACCCTTTATCAATTATTGAAGGTTTAAGTGGTACCGGATATGCAGCTCGGCAAATAAAAGGTGAATTGATTCCAGTTTATGACGGAGGACGATGTCACGATAAATTAAATCTCCTGCACGATACGATTATCCTGAGTGTTTTTTTATCACGATAAACGATGATATCGTGTATCGTCCCATCCCTAGTACAATGTACAAAAAAAAAAGAAAGAAATCGTGCCTTGGTTTATTTATCTCTCATCTTGGCTCAAGATATAATCTCATCTCCCTCCCCCACTTTGTGGAGGAGGAGAAGAACCGCTGAAGAACCGCGTTTAATTTGAGCATGTAATTTTTTTCTGGAGTCTTGTTGTCAGCCCAGCATCCAGGGGCGTCACAAGGGGGGGGGTGACTTAGTTACTAGGGCCCAAGGTGGAGGGACCTGGAATTATTTTATAGCCTACTTTAGCTATTGAAAAATAGCAGATATACAAGCTCACAGCGCGGCAAAAGTCGTGAAAATGTGTGTAAATCTTTGAATATTATGTATTTTTTTTAAGCGAACATTTGTAACAACATTTTTCTTCTGGGGGTCCCCTGGAACTAAATAGTTTGAGATGGGGGTCCGTGGCCAAATACATGTAATTTTGGGGCACCACTGACATAGAAACATAGGTTAAAAAAAAAAAAAAAAAAAACCTAGAAGGTTTTGAAATGTTCAAAGACTTGCACAAATGTTCAAGATTTTTTTAAAATAGAGTGCCGCGCTGCGAGCTTGTATATCTACTACGGTATTTTTCAATAGTTAAAGCACAAAATAATTGTGCGGGGGCCCACAGTGAATCCTTGTACCCAGGGCCCAGAATTTGGTGCGACACCCTTGCCTGGGCATCCTTACTTTGGGGTCTCTTGTTTCTGTTGACACTTGGAGGAGCCGATGTATCTCGGCTCCAAGGCAATCAGCTAATGCACGGCCACGTTGGGCCCACGGCCAGACAATATAAGCTTGTAACCGCAACGGAGGAATGCAGGGGTGTCGCACCAAATTCTGGGCCCTGGGTACAAGCATTCACTCACATTTTGTGCTTTAGCTATTGAAAAATAGCAGATATACAAGCTCATAGCGCGGCACCGAGTGCCGCGCTGCGAGCTTGTAGATCTGCTATTTTTTTTTTTTAATCATGAAAAGTTTTTGAATATTTCAAATCCTTCTAAGGTCTTTTGAAAAACCTATGTTTCTATGTCATTGGTGCTCAAACCTTTTCATGTGAAGGACCCCCAAAATTATATGTATTTGGCCACGGACCCCTCATCTCAAAATGTTTAGTTCCAGGGACCCCCCAGAAGCAAAATTTGAGTTACAAATGTTTGCATGAAAATAAAATATACATATATTCAAAGATTTGCACACATTTTCAGGACTTTTCAAAAATAGCAGATCTACAAGCTCGCAGCGCGGCACTCGGTGCCGCGCTGTGAGCTTGTAGATCTGCTATTTTTCAATAGCTAAAGTATAAAATAGAAAGGCCCCTACTCAGTCCCACTCCCCCCCCCCCCCCCCCCCCCCCCCCCCAGCGTGCGGAGCGGCGTGCGAGGCCAACGGGACATGCTTCTGCGTCTGTTTGGAACAAATGCAAATGTCATATCATAGATGTGATGTAACAAAAAAGAAAGAAGAGAAATCTTCCTAAAGATGCAGAACAAGACCACGACACCCGCAACCAAACAATCACACAGGCCAAGAGAGATCAGTTTTAGTCTATATTTGAACCCCAGCATCCCTACTCTGGGGGGTAAAACAGTACTAGTAATTAGACACCTGAGGGTGGAATGCGACCTCAGGGTGACATGCGACCTCGCCCTAAAAGGCGAGGTTGCGCCAATTCTGACTATCTGGCCAACCACAGCGTTTCTCTGACGATTCTAGTTGTTGTCATTCTGGGGGAGTTTGTTCATGTTTTGTGAGGGTATCAACCCTAGGAGACACGGGGAGAACGTGCAAACTCCACACAGAAAGGCCCTATCGCCAACCCCACCTAGGGTGTGAGCGATAGGGCCTAAACATGGAGATGTGGAGAACACTATATATGGAGATAGTCCAGTCCATCATGTCATATGGGACTACCGTCATAGACAGTAGCCATTGTTAGGCCGGAGTCAATGGCTGTCTGTCTGACTGTCTGTACAGGAAGTGATGTCACATGACATACTTTTTATGCCCATATATGAGTCATTCTGTACCACATCTCCATGTTTAGGCCAAACAGGTTCGCTCCATTTCTCCATGTATAGGTCCAAATGCCCAACGTCGAGCCTGACAAGGAGGATACCGCACATTGTACCTCATCCACCCTTTCTTCTCTCTCCTTTTGGTATCTTTATCCTCCTCCTCCTTTTTTTCTTTTTTATTCTTCTCTTTTTTTCACAGCCGCCCCCATATTTACTTTAGAAAATATATATTCAATTCTAAGAACGTTTCGAGTACCAGTTTGATACAAGAGCGAATAAGCGCTACACTTCTGGAATCCTGTGCGTCGACTTAAAGCCGGATCCAGGCCTAATAACTTTATCTATCTGCCCCGTTGCCACCTCCTTGTTCCATTTTCTTTTCTGAGACACATTGTACCTCATCCACCCTTTCTTCTCTCTCCTTTTGGTATCTTTAACCTCCTCCTCCTTTTTTTTTCTTTTTTATTCTTCTCTTTTTTTGTCTTTCTTAGTCTTGTGTATCCTTCTCTTTTTTTAGTCTTTCGTGTAGCCGCCCCGTACAGGAAGTGATGTCACAACTCGCTGACATCACACTGACATCACTCCCTGTACAGAAGGAAGGTTACAGAAGGAAGGTTACGGAAGGAAGGAAGGTCACTCGAGTGACAAGGTTTTTCAGGGTAAATGCGACCTTCGGTCGCAATAAGCCTGTAGATCCGCTATTTTTTGCCGAAGAGATTTGGTGTAGATAGAAAAAGAAAGTGCAGTTGCAACTCAAGTCCGTTTCACTAATGCCGGCGGGGCTCCACTGCAGCCATCGAGCGTCGCTTCAGCGTCAACGCAGGGAACGTTCCCTTTTTTTAAATAAATGAAGGGTGCTCCGTTGCCGACGTTGCGCGGCTGCGTTCAGTGCCGGTGTCGGACGCCCATTACTATCACGACTTTTGTGCGTAATCCTCAAATTGCTGTATCTGTTTTTACTGCTTTTCAAATACAATCAATCACTCAATCAATTCGCCCCGGTACATTTTTTGACACCACCCCAACAACACCGGCACAACGCAACACTCCTAGTGGAGCCCTGGCATAAGATTCGATGGTTTTAAGTGTTCAAACTCCCATTTAGGGCAATTTTATTTTTTCCTTGGCACTCGTTTTAAAGGAACCAAAAGTGAAGCACTTCTTATAAGTAACACGCAATGCGTAAAAAAAGCAAGGCGCTCCCTCTCTAATCTCTCTGCCATACAGTATAGCTCTGGTAGGATCTGCCCGCCCCTGCCGTTGTCCTTTGTTCCCGTCACTGGCACACATGTGCAACCACATGTGACAGGCTCCCTCTCTGCGCCTGCCGCTATACGTCCCTCCTCATGGTTAACTCCTGAACCCTGACGGAGGCTCCGCCACCTCTACCGTACGTCTTTATTAAGCCTCACATACCTGGAAAGCGCCCCGATTCGCGTTAAGATCTGAACCACTTTGACCATTATTTTGTGCTTTAACTATTGAAAAATAGCAGATATACAAGCTCGGTGCCGCGCTGCGAGCTTGTAGATCTGCTATTTATTTTTTTTTATCGAGAAAACGTGTGCAAGTCCTTTGAATATCTTTGACCCGACTTCTAAATCCTTCCTCTGAATCAGTGGTTCTCAAACTTTCTCATGTCAAGGACCCCCCAAAATTACATTTTATTTGGCCGCAAAATATGTTGTTCCCCCCCCCCCTCCCCCCCCCCAGAAGCAGATTTGAGTTACAAAAGTTTGCTTTGAAAAATATATATAGAAAAAATGTGCACACATTTTCACGATTTAAAAAAAAAATAGCAGATCTACAAGCTCGCAGCGCGCGCTGTGAGCTTGTAGATCTGCTATTT
>NC_137829.1:45751075-45756075 GCF_963921795.1 Nannobrachium achirus | reverse complement strand
ACCGTTTGTCAGCCTTCTGATTGGTCCCTGAGACTCCCTGACTGGCCAACCAGAAAAAAACATTCACTTTTTGCTATCGGGGGTGGAGTTTGTGCAGTGGAGAATGTTGCTTCAGCCTTTCAAAAACTGTCCGCAGTGCGGAGCACGGAGATCGGCCGGTACGGTGATAGCGACGGCAAGCGTCAAGCGATCTCGCTCATCATAACGAATAAGCTTCAACAAACTAGTTCACATGTACCTTATCAATGGTCTAAGAGTCACGATTGGGTACATATAATTTAAATGGGCAGAATTACGAAAAGCCAGCCTATTATGTGAGGAGAAACATTCTCTCTGTCCTCTTCCTAGTACCCAAGATGCAATGCGCTTCTCTTTCTATCTCTGATCCAGAGGATTAAACTAATTAAAACATTTATTTTTCGGGGGAAAACTACTGTTTTGCTATGTAATTACTGTACCTTTTTCTTCCCTTTTTATTAATATCACGTAGATGTGTTTTTTGTGGTACTTTATATAGCTGTAATGAGGCTATGAAGGGAAAAAAAATCCCATCCACTACCACTATAAAAGAATCTGCAAAGAGGATTCTGTCCCACTGGGATTAAACAAATTAAAACATATATTTTCGGGTAAACCCCCTGTTTTGCAATGTAACTACTGTACCTTTGTCTTCCCTTTTTATTAATATCACCTAGGTGTTTTTCCTTTGGTACTTTATATAGCTGTAATGAGGCTATGAAGGGAAAATAAATCCCATCCACTTCCACTATAAAAACAATCTGCCCAGGGTTAATGTCCCATCATAGTAACAGGGCAGAATGGGGCGGGATTTACAAAAGGGTTTATTACTTGTGAAATGCAAGGCTGTATCGTTCCCTAAAGGGTCATTCGGAGGGGACTGCAAGCATGGCACTAAAACAACAACACATGCCCGCAGTCAACAAGACACATGGACTCATAAAAACTATAAACTAAGGCAGGGGTCTTCAACGTTTTCAGGCCAAGGACCCCTTAGTTGAGAGAGAGATGAAGCAGGGACCCACACAACCTTTTCATAGATTCCATATAGTTTCATTGTTTGACAGCCCAATCATCAGTGTATTTTGGATTCATGGCCATGCCTAGATCATGCACCACAGCTTTCAAACAAAAAGAGGTCCAAAAAACATTTTTGAAAAAAAAAAAAAAAAAAAAAAAAACGGCCCAAACTCGGTCAACTCAGGGTTGGCACAGGTGTGGTACCAATGCAAACTCGGGAAACTCGGGGTTGGCACCAGATGTGTAAGAACAATTTTGCAGTATTTGCACTTTACTTGAGTATTATCAGTTTCCAAATGTTGTACTTTTACTCCACAATTCTTTTTTGAAAACCTTAGTTAGGCTACTAGTTACTTTGCAGATTATATTATAAAACATACACAAACCACTGTAGCCCTATTTTATACCGTGGCTATTTTCAAACATTTTGATGCCAACACTTATTTTAATGCCAACACTTTCATACTTTTACTCAAGTACATTTTTGAATTCCGGACTTTTACTTGTAACAGAGTATTTCTGTATGGCAGTATTGATACTTTTACTTCATCTAAAGGGGTACTGTCACTTTAAAAAGTAATCTTAAGATATTAGTTAATATGTTTATGATGTCATTGTGGGAATGCGCCATTATAAGCCAATCAAATGTATTGACTGTACTTAGACTACTTACTGTACTGGTCAGCTGTTGTTGGGGGCGAGGGGCAGATTACACTGTGACATGAGTTTCAGACTATTTCAGACCGTTTTCAGAGAGACCATGTGACCTACTGTATCATACTATAGAGCATCGCAGTGGAAGTGGTTTACTGGGGTCACTTAAAAATCGCCCATTCATTTTCCCGATAGACTTTTACAAAAATATTTATAACTAGAAGAAGTGCTCTTCCGAGCACAGGTCTCCACCAGCCACGCGTCCTGGTGGTGCTATAATAGGCCAATGTAAAAAGGGTGGCATGTGTTCTTCACCAATCTTAGACCTTTCATGGCGCCACCATGAGGCTGATTTGAACATTTTGTAGTGTAATTTCTTCCTTGGCCTTTTGCGATTGTGCGTGCACAATTTCATTACAATTGCACGCTGTGTTTGATTTGAGGCATTTTGTTCGAAACGGATCAATCCTGCAAAGTTTGGAGGCCAATCTTAGCCAATCAGGATTGAATATTTAATACGGGACAGATCCGTAGAGATACTGTGTACTGATTTGTGTTAATTTTGGGTAAAATCTGAAGGAGTAATATCCAAAAATGTGTCTTATATAAGTCGTTCTCCTGGTGGCGCTATAAAAGGCTGATGTGAAAAATACAAGGAAAGGGTTTTTCCTTGGCCTATTCACCATATTCCTGGCCCCGCCCTTCCTGTTCATATCCTGAAAGAAAATAAAAAACATCATTTGGTTTCCTGTGTCCTTGTATTAACACGTTGCAGTCCGAAATAGAATGGGGGTTGGTAGATTAGCCGTGAAATTTCTATTATTGTATTGTGATCTGAGACATAATATTATGTTTATAAACATGACCCCGCAGCCCCTCCATCTTGAACAGCGCCGCTGTTTTTTCTTTTTTTTTTCCCCCCAGGCCAGTAACTCACCATGATTTTCTCGATCTCCGTTGGGATAGAATGGGGGTTTTGGCCGATCGTCGATGTCCCCGTGCGTTTCGCGTGCGCGATCCTTTCACGTAAATGTCCCCGCAAATAGTCCATGTGTGACTGAAGAACAGACCTGAAAAGTTTCGCTAGCATAGCCCCAAGCATGGCTGCAGGAGGAGCTCGAGTGTGTAGACAGTAAACGGATGGGTGGAAGGTGCCTTGGAGAAGGAGAGGCGCTGACGTCACCTCTGCTTCATGCACGGTCTGCATGAGCCATCAGTGCACGAGTGGTGACTAGGGAAGGTTAGACGATCGCCGATTTTCGGATCAAAAGCTTTTATTCCGGTTTTAAAGACAAAGTCCGGGAATGTGCGACGTGGCTGAGAGTCCCTGGGGGGATGTGCGATATAGTACGGTTTTAACATTAAGGGGCTCCCCTTGGCTTAGAAGGTGTTAAATAAAGTGTCAGTAGAGGCGCTCTGGGCTCTGAATGAACCGGTGTTGCCATGCCTGCTTATAATAAGCAATTTGTGTAGTTGTTTATTGGGCTTACTTTCTAATATTTTTTAAACCAGTGGTTCCCAAATATTAAGGACCCCAGATTAACATATTTGTCCACAGGCGCAGACTATCATCTGAAAATATGTGGTGCCAGGGACCGCCACACAGATTTGTGTTGTTAACTCATCTAGTGCCAAAACCGAACATTTTCGGTTTAAAAAAACGTATTAAGAAATACAAAAACCGAACATGTTCGTTTTTTTTTTTTTTTTTTTTTTTTTTTTTTTTTTTTTTAAATCACATTTTGATCTTTAATCTGACAAAGATCCGTTGTTTTGCGATGTTGTCCATGTGCCTAGGACATCCAGTGAGCAAGTGATCACTTAGAATCCTCTATAAAACAATAGACTGCCCATTTCTCTGCCTTTTATTGTATATTATACAAATGTATGGTTGATTTCTGTGGTGCACGCAGCACAGTACGGCTTTCGGCTCTGACAGCCAGAGGTGTCAATTGGGTATGGCAAGTTATGGCAGCTGCCATCCCTTGGCTACAGGGGAAATAATAAAATGTATGTATACCTTAGCAACAATGTCTGTTGCTAAGGTATGGCAACATGACTGTTGTCTTGCATGCACGTGAAGGCACGCGACCGTGCATGCAAGACACCAGTCATGTTGCCATACCTTAGCTTTTGCTGAACTGACGCCACTGCTGGCAGCAGCCCCTGGGCACTGCGCGTGAACAGATTGCTTGTTGAAGAACCAAGGCGTCGTGCTCGTGTTCGCCGGTCACTGAGGTTAGGGTTGGGCCAACTTGGGGGTTAGGGTTAGTTTTATGTGTCGGAATACCTGCCCGTAGTTGGCTGCGGACCCCCGGAATTTTGCTCTTCTGTGGATTTCACGATCAGCTCGGATATCATCTACGCTACGGCCGTTGAAGCTGGTTCCTCACGCATGCATATGGATACAGTCAGGTACACTACTAAACACAAGTGGGTTTCTAACTGACTGAATGTAGAAGGAGGATGGATCGCACAGTGGCAAGAGTTGATGTTTTCTTTATTCTTGCATTTGCATGGATGAGAAACAAACGTTTCGACTGTAAGCCTTCTTCAGTGTGTGCTTCTTCACTGTGTGCGATCCATTCTCCTCCTACATGTTGATCTAAAGGGAGCGCGGTGGTAACCAAAAAGTTTACTAACTGACTGAATAGCATAATAATCATTGTAGCACAGCACTGCACGCTGTTATCGCTAACGCTATGGACCAGAGCTATTGAGACTATTGATCCTGTTGAATTCAATCGCACGTTTTTTTTATACAAACTTGTATAAAAACCGCATGGTTGACGAGGGTCAAGTATCGCGTCAACCTAGCTATTCTTTTTATTCTAACTGTATTAGACAATGACTATAGACTATGAATGTGATGACATTCATTCAAAGACAAAATAGATTGTTTGTCATGACTATGTCCTGAGACGTAATATGTTCATCTGACTGCTAGGTGGCAGCATCGTTGTTTTTTTGCTTTTGTTGTTTTTACACTTCTCAAGGCAATGAAGGCATGAACATGCAGGCTGTATATGCCGATCATTATATATATTTTTTTGAATAGGGGGCAGGTATTTATAAGAATTTATTCTTCTGCTTGCTCCTTTTCGTTCATGTGTGTGTACTGTAAAATATTGAAATTCTGAGTATAAATATAATATAACTGTAATGTACACTACATGTGCGAAACAAAAATAAATGAAATGAAATGAAATGTTCAAACCCCTAGCCTACGTGGTTCACCCGTCCCCTCCCGCCCCTCCCCCCCTGGCTGGCAGGGGGGTTTGATTGATTGATTGATTGAAGACTTTATT